>NW_012114722.1:6197546-6197897 GCF_000951035.1 Colobus angolensis palliatus | reverse complement strand
GAGTGGTGAGAGAGGGCATCCCTGTCTTGTGCCAGTTTTCAAAGGGAATGCTTCCAGTTTTTGCCCATTCAGTATGACATTGGCTATGGGTTTGTCCTAAATAGCCCTTATTATTTTGAGATACATTCCATCAATACTGAATTTATTGAGCATTTTTAGCTTGAAGGGCTGTTGAATTTTCTCAAAGGCCTCTTCTGCATCTATTGAGATAACCACATGGTTTTTGTCTTTGGTTCTGTTTATATGCTGGATTACTTTTATTGATTTGCATATGTTGAACCAACCTTGCATCCCAGGGATGAAGCCCACTTGATCATGGTGGATAAGCTTTTTGATGTGCTGCTGGATTCA
>NW_012114722.1:6146231-6195431 GCF_000951035.1 Colobus angolensis palliatus | reverse complement strand
TGTAAAGGATTTTATTTCTCCTTCACTTATGAAACTTAGTTTGGCTGTATATGAAATTCTGGGTTGAAAATTCATTTCTTTAAGAATGTTGAATATTGGCCCCCACTCTCTTCTGGCTTGTAGAGTTTCTGCTGAGAGATCTGCTGTTAGTCTGATGGACTTCCCTTTATGCATAACCCGACCTTTCTCTCTGGCTGCCCTTAACATTTTTTCCTTCATTTCAACTTTAGTGAATCTGACAATTATGTGTCTTGGAGTTCCTCTTCTCGAGGATTATCTTTGTGGTGTTCTCTGTATTTCCTGAATGTGAATGTTGGCTTGCCTTACTAGGTTGTGGAAGTTCTCCTGGATGATATCCTGAAGAGTGTTTTCCAACTTGGTTCCATTTTCCCCCTCACTTTCAGGCACCCCAATCAGATGTAGATTTGCTCTTTTCACATAATCCCATACTTCTTGAAGATTTTGTTCATTTCTTTTTCATCTTTTTTCTTTAGATTTCTCTTCTCACTTCATTTCATTCATTTGATCCTCAATCACTGATAGTCCTTCTTCCAGTTGATCGAGTCAGTTACTGAAGCTTGTGCATTTGTCACATATTTCTCGTGTCATGGTTTTTGTCTCTGTCAGTTCATTTATGGTCTTCTCTGCATTGATTATTCTAGTTATCCATTCTTCCATTCTTTTTTCAAGATTTTTAGTTTCTTTGCGCTGGGTATATAATTCCTCCTTTAGCTCTGAGAAGTTTGATAGACTGAAGCCTTCTTCTCTCAATTCGTCAAAGTCATTCTCTGTCCAGCTTTGATCTGTTGCTGGTGATGAGCTGCGTTCCTTTGGAGGGGAAGATGCACTCTGATTTTTTTAGTTTCCAGCTTTTCTGCCCTGCTTTTTCCCCATCTTTGTGGTTTTATCTGCCTTTGGTCTTTGATGATGGTGACGTACTGATGGGGTTTTGGTGTGGGTGTCCTTTCTGTTTGTTAGTTTTCCTTCTAACAGTCAGGACCCTCAGCTGTAGGTCTGTTGGAGAATACTTGAGGTCCACTCCAGACCCTGTTTGCCTGGGTATCAGCAGCGGAGGCTGTAGAAGATAGAATATTGTTGAACAGCGAGTGTTCCTGTCTGATTCTTGCTCTGGAAGCTTCGTCTCAGGTGTGTACCCCACCATGTGAGGTGTGGGGTGTCAGTCTGCACCTAGTGGGGGATGTCTCCCAGTTAGGCTACTCAGGGTTCAGGGACCCACTTGAGCAGACAGTCTGTCTGTTCTCAGATCTCAACCTCCGTGCTGGGAGATCCACTGCTCTCTTCAAACCTGTCAGACAGGGTCATTTGCATCTACAGAGGTTTCTGCTAGTTTTTGTTTAGCTGTGTGCTCTCCCCAGAGGTGGAGTCTACAGAAACAGGCAGGTCTCCTTGAGCTGCTGTGGGCTCCACCCAGTTCGAGCTTCCAGGCAGCCTTGTTTACCTATACTTAAGCCTCAGCAATGGCGGATGCCACCCCCCAGTCTCGCTGCTGCCTTGCAGTTAGATCGCAGACTGCTGTTCTAGCAATGAGGGAGGCTCCGTGGGTGTGGTACCCTCCCAGCCAGGTGTGGGATATAATCTCCTGGTGTGCCATTTGCTAAGACCCTTAGTAAAGCACAGTATTAGGGTAGGAATTACTTGATTTTCCAGGTGTTGTGTGTCTCAGTTTCTCTTGGCTAGGAAAAGGGATTCCCTTCCCCCTTGTGCTTCCCAGGTGGGGCAATGCCTCGCCCTGCTTCAGCTCTCGCTGGTCAGGCTGCACCAGCTGACCAGCACCAATTGTCTGGCACTCCCCAGTGAGATGAACCCTGTACCTCAGTCGAAAATGCAGAAATCACCGTCTTCTGTGTCACTCACCCTGGGAGCTGGAGACTGGAGCTGTTCCTATTCGGCCATCTTGCTCTGGGTCCTGTTTTTAACTCTTTGAGGAACCACCACACTGCTTTCCACAATGGTTGAAATAATTTACACTCCCACCAAGATTGTATATATGTTCCCCATTCTTTGCAACCTCACTAGAATCTGATATTTTTTGACTTTTTAATAATAGCCATTCTGACTGATGTGAGATGGTATCTCACTGTGGTTTTGATTTGCATTTCTCTAATGATTAGTTTGTTTTTTGTTTGCTAATTGGCTTAATTTCCTTATAGATTTTAGATATTAGTCCTTTGTTAGATGTAAAGTTTGAAAGTATTTTCTCCCGTTCTGTGGATTGGCTGTCTATTCTGTTGATAATTCCTTTTGCTGTGCAGAAGCTCAGCATAGGGTTAGTTTAATTAGATCTCATTGTCATTTTCTGCTGTTGTTACAATTGTTTTTGGTGTCTTCCTCATGAAATCTTTGCCCATATCTATTTCTGGAATAGCACAGCCTAGGTTGTCTTACAGGGTTTTCATAGTTTAGGGTTTTACATTTAAGTCTTTAATACATATTGAGTTAAATTTTGTATATGGTGAAATAAAGGGGTCCAGTTTCAATCTTCTGCATATGCCTAGCCGGTTATCTCAGCACCATTTATTGAATAGGGAATCCCTTTCCCAGTACCTGTTTTTTTGTCAGTATTGTTGGAGATCGGATCATTGTAGGTGTGTGGACTTAGTTCTGGGCTCTCTGTTCTGTTCCATTGGTCTATGTTTCTGTTTTTGTACCAGTATCATACTGTTTTGGTTGCTGTAGCTGGGTAGTATAGTTTGAAGTCACGTAGTGTGATGCCTACAGCTTTGTTTTATTGTTTAGGATTGTCTTGGCTATTCGGATTCTTTTTAGACTCCATATAAATTTTAAGAATGTCAGTGATAGTTTAATACAAATAGTATTAAATCTATAAATAGTTTGGGGCAGTATGGCCATTTTAACAATATTGATTCCTTCTACTCATGAGCACGGAGTATTTTTCTCTTTGTGACATCTCTGATATTCTTGATTGATGTTTTGTAGTTCTTCTTGTAGAATAATTTCACCTCTCTTGTTAGCTGTATTCCTAGGTACTTTATTCTTTTTGTTGCAATTGTAAATGGGATTGTGTTTCTGATTTGGTACTTGGCAAGACTTTCTGGTGCATAGGAATGTTAGTAATTTTTGCATATGAATTTTGTATCGTGAGACTTTGCTGAAGTTGTTTATCAGCTTAAGAAACTTTTGGGCAGAGACAAGGGGGTTTTCTAGATATAGGATTATGTCACCTACAAACAGGGATAGTTTGACTTCCTCTCTTCCTATATGGATGCCATTTATTTTTTTCTCTTGCCTGATTTCCCTGGCCAGCACTTCCAATATTATGTTGAATAGGAGTGGTGACAAAGGGCGTCTTTGTTTTGTGCCGATTTTTAAGAGGAATACTTCCAGCTTTCGCCCATTTTGTATGGTATTTGCTGTGGGTTTGTCATATATGGCTCTTATTATTTTGAGGTATTTTACTTCCATACCTAGTTTATTGAAAATTTTTAACATGAAGAGATGTTGAATTTTATCAAAAACCTTTTCTGCATTTATTGAAATAATATTGTGGTTTTTGTCTTTAGTTCTGTTTATATGATGAATCTTATTCATTGATTTACCTACGGTGAACAACCCTTGCATCCCAAGGATAATGTATTTTTGTTCGTGGATGATAAGCTTTCTGATGTGCTTCTGGATTTGCTTTTCCAGTGTTTTGTTGACAATTTTTGCATCGATTTTCATAAAGGATATTGCCCTGAAGTTTTATTTTTTGTTGTTGTTGTATCTCAGCGAGCTTTTGGTATCAGTATGATGCTGGCCTCATGGAATGAGTTAGGGAGGAGTCCTTTCTTTTTTCATTTTTTTGGAATACCTTCAGTAGGAATGGCACCAGTTCCTCTTTGTATACCTATGAGAATTCAGCTTTGAATCCATCAGGTCTTCGGCTTTGTTTTAGGCTACTCATTACTGCCTCATTTTCAAAGCTGATTGTTGGTCTGTTCACAGATTCTATTTTTTTCTGCTTTAGCTTTTGGAGGGTGTATGTGTCCAGAATGTATCTATTTCTTCTAGATTTTCTAGTTTATGTGCATAAAGATTTTCATGATATTCTCTGATAGTTCTTTGTATTGCTGTGAGGTCAGTGGTAAAATCTTCCTTGTCGTTTCTGATTGTGTTTATTTGAATTTTCTCTCTTTTATTCTTAATTAATTTAGTTAGCAGTCTATATATTTTTGAATTTTTTTGTGTCTTGATTTCCTTGAGTTCAGCTCTGATTTTGGTTATTTGTCTTCTGCTACCTTTGGACTTGGTTTGCTCTTGATTCTCTAGTTCTTTTAGTTTTGATGTTTGGTTGTTAATTTGAGATCTTTCTAACTTTTTGACATGGGCATTTAGTGTTATTAATTTCTCTCTTAACACTGCTTTAGCTGTGTCCCAGATATTCTGATATGTTGTTTCTTTGTTCTCATTAGTTTCAAACAATTCCTTGATTTCTGCCTTAATTGCATTATTTACCCAAAAGTCATTCAGGAGCAGTTTGTTTAATTTCCATGTACTTGTATGGTTTTGAGTGAATTCTTAGTCTTGATTTCAAATATCATTCACTGTGGTCTGAAAGATTGTTTGTTATTATATAAGTTCCTCTGAATTTGCTGAGAAGTGTTCTGCTTCTGATTATGTGATCAATCTTAGAATATGTGTCATGTGATGATGAGAAGAATTTATATTCTGCTGTTTTTGGAGGATGAATCCTGTAGATATCTGTCAGTTTTATATGATCCAGTGCTGAGTTCAGGTTCTGAATATCTTTGTTAACTTTATTTTCAATTATATGATTAATACTGTCAGTGGGGTGTTAAAGCCTCCCACTATTAGTGTGTAGGAGTCTAAGTCTTTTGGGAGGTTTCTAAGAACTTGCCTTATGAATCTGAGTGCTCTTGTGATGAGTGCATATATATTTAGAACAGTTAGATCGTCTTATTGAATTGAACCCTTTACCACTATGTAATGCACTTCTTTGTCTCTTTTGATCTTTGTTGGTTGTGTGAGAAACTAGAATTGCAACTCGTGTTTTTTTCTATTTTCCATTTGCTTGGTAAATTTTTCTTTATCCCTTTATTATCAGCCTGCGTGTGTCATTGCATGTAAGATGGGTCTCTTGAAGACAGCATGCCAATGTTTCTTGCTTCTTTATTCAGCTTGCCATTCTCTGCCTTTTAATTGGGGCATTTAGCCAATTTACATTCTAGGTTATTATTGACATGTGTGGATTTGATGTTATTTTGTAGACTTGTTTATGTGGTTGCTTTATAGTGTCACTGACCTGTGTACTACAGTATTTTCTTGTAGTGGCTGGTAATGGTCTTTCCTTTACATATTTAGTGCTTCTTCAGGGGCTCTTGGAAGGCAGCACTGGTGAATTCTCTCAGCATTTGCTTGTCTGAAAATGATGTGATGTTATTTCTCTTTCACTTGTGAAACTTAGTTTGACCAAATATGAAATTCTGGTTTGGAATTTCTTTTATTTAAGAATGTTAAATATTGGCCCCCAATCTCTTCTGACTTGTAAGGTTTCTGCTGAGAGGTCTATTATTAGTCTCATAGTCATTCCCTTTTAGGTGACCTGAACTTTCTCTCTAGCTGCATTTAATGATTTTCTTTCATTTAGAACTTGGAGAATCTGATGATTGTGTGCCTTTAGGATGATCTTCTTGTAAATTATCTTACTACATTCTCTGCATTTTCTGAATTTGAATGCTGGTCTCTATAGCTAGGTTTGCAAAGTTCTCATAGATGATATCCTGAAATATGTTTTCCAAGTTAGTTCCATTCTCCCCATCTCTTTCAGGGACACCAATGTGTCATAGATTTGATCTTTTTACATATTTCCATATTTCTTAGAGATTTTGTTCATTTATTTTCATTCTTTATTCTCTATTCTTGTCTGAGTGTCTTATTTCAGAAAGTAAGTCTTCAAGCTCTGAGATTGTTTCCTTTATTTGGTCTATTCTGCTATTAATGCTTGTGATTGCATTATGAAATTCTTTTAACTTGATTTTCAGCAACATAGCTAAAGAATCTAGAGAATATGTTGAAATAACCTTATCCTATACAATTATCTGGTGCTACTTCACATGTCCTAGCAATATCTATCTGTCAGGAAATAGACTATCCAAATAAAACATACTCTAAGAGGGAAAGATGGCTGATAAGTGCAGCCAGATGGAACAGCTCCCGCTGAGGGAGTAAGACAACCGGCATGCTCCTAACAGATCTTTAGAGGGAAGACATCAAGAGTGGACAGAGGAAAGACACAGAAACTTGGTTGAAAGGAGAGAAAGCTGGGAACTTTGCACAGGGTTACCATGCACCAGGACTCATTTCTGGCCCACAAGGGCTCCAAGGGACTAGGTAAGTTGAACTGGCAAGCAACAACCCATGCTCACCACAGGCCTCTGAAATCCCTTAACCACCATGGACACTGGAGTTGGCTGGGAGAGCTGCTTAGAGAAGTGATAGGGGAGCAAGCCAGCTGATGTGGATCCCAGAGGATTTGGTGCCAGAGCATCTGTAGCAGAGCACAGCCAGGAACAGTCATCCTCCTAGGCTCAACTCGCTCCCATAAGAGATTTTAGCCCTAGGAAAAATATGAGAACTGATCTCTGTAAGGTAGTCTTGCACATCAGATGGAGCTAGCCCAACCTGAGAACCTTTTGGTGCTCCCAGGTTAGGCCTGGGACCCCAGCCTAACCATGCCTGCTTGCAAGACAATCCCAGTTGACCTGGGGGCCTGCACCATCGTTTCTGTACTGTCGGACTGTGCCTTAGCACACATGATATTCACAAAGTACTCAATATAAAAAATTGCTAAACATGAAGAAGTCAAAAAATGTAACTTATAATTAAGAAAAATTCAGCAAATTCAGTAGAAACAGACTTCTATATGACCCAGATATTAGAATTAGCATTGAAGGACGTCAAAGCAACCTTTAAAATATTTTCAAGGACATTTTGGAAAATATAGTCATAATAAGGGAACCTCAGCATAAAAATAAAAACTATAAAAACGAACCCAATGGAAATTCTAGTACTGAAAAATATAGTATTTGAAAAAGAAAAAAAGAGTAGAAAAAAGTGGAGCATTTAGGTCTTCACATTCAATGTTCGTATTAAGATGTGAGGTGACATTCCATTCATTGTGCTATTTGTTGCCTGCATAGCTTGTTTTTTGGTTTTTTTTGTTTTTGCTTTTCAAATTGTATTTTTGTTTAAAGATCCTTTGAGATTTATACCTTAAAGTGGTTCTGATTTGATGTGTTTCCAGGATTTACTGCAAGATTTAAAGCTCCTTTTAGGACTTCTTGTAATGGTGGCTTTGCAGTGACAAATTCTCTCAGCATTTGTTTATCTGAAAGAGACTGTATCTTTTCTTCATATATGATGCTTAGTTTCACTGGATACAAAATTCTTCACTGATAATTGTTTTGTTTGAGGAAGCTGAAGATAGAGTCCCAATTCCTTCTACCTTGTAGGGTTTCTACTGAGAAATCTGCTGTTAATCTGATAGGTTTTCCTTTCTAGGTTACCTGGCACTTTTGTCTCACAGCTTTTAAGATTCTTTCTTTTGTCTTAACTTTAGATAAACTGATTACAATGTGCCTAGGCAATAATATTTTGTGATGAATTTTCCAGGTGTTCTTTATGCTTCTTGTATTTGGAAGTCTAGGTCTGTAGCAAGACTGAACAAGTTTTCCTCTATTATTCCCCCAAATATGTTTTCCTAACTTTTAGATTTCTTCTTCCTCAGGAACACTGATTATTCTTAGGTTTGGTTGATTAAAATAATCCCAGACATCTGGAAGGCTTAGTTCATATTTTCGTATTCTTTTTACTTTGTCTTTGTTGGATTGGTGAAATTTGAAGACCTTGCTTCAAGCTCTGAATTCCTTCCTTCCTTCCTTCCTTCCTTCCTTCCTTCCTTCCTTCCTTCCTTCCTTCCTTCCTTTTTCTCTTCTCTTCTCTTTTCTTCTCTTCTCTTGTCTTCTCTTTTCTTTCTTTACTTTGTTTCTTTCTTTTTATTTCTTTCTTTCTGACATGGAGTCTTGCTTTTTTGCCCACACTGGAGTGCAGTGGTGTGATCTCTGCTCACTGCAACCTCTACCTCCCAGGTTCAAGCAATGCTCATGCCTCAGCCTCCTGAGTGGCTGGGATTACAGTCATGTGCCACCATGCCCAGCTAATTTTTGTATTTTTAGTAGAGACAGAGACAGGTTTCACCCTGTTGGCCAGGCTGGTCTCAAACTCCTGACCTTAAGTTGTCCGCCTGCCTCAGCCTCCCAAAGTGCTGAGATTACAGATGTGAGCCACCACACCCAGCCTGAATTTCTTTCTTCTACTTGTTCAATTCTATTGCTGAGACTTTATAGAAGGTTTGGCATTTCTATAAGTGTAACCAATGTTTCCTGAAGTTTTTATTATTTTTTCTTTATGCTATCTATTTCCTTGAATATTTCCCTCTTTACTTCTTGTATTGTGTTTTGGATTTTCTTGCATTGGGCTTTGCCTTTCTCTGGTACCTCCCTGATTAGCTTAAAACCTAATCTCGTGAATTCTTTTTCAGGTAAATCAGGAATTTCTTCTTGGTTTGGATACCTTGCTGGTGAGCTAGTGTGATTTTGGAGGGTGGGGAGTTGTTAAAGAGCCTTGTTTTTTCATATTACCAAAGTTGGTTTTCTGGTTCCTTCTCATTTGAGTAGGCTCTGTCAGAAGGAAGGTCTAGGACTGAAGGCTGTTGTTCAGATTCTTTTGTCCCTCGTGTGTTTCCTTGATGGAATACTTTCCCTTTTTCCTATAGATGTGGCTTCCTGAGAGCTGATCTGTAGAGATTGTTATCTCTCTTCTAGGTCTAGCCACTCTGCAAGTCTACCAGGCTCCTAGCTGGTACTGGGGGTTGTCTGCAGAGTCCTTTGATATGAACCATCTATGGGTCTCTCAGCCGTGGATACCAGCACCTATCCAGTGGAGGTTGCAGGGAGGTGAAATGAACTCTGTGAGGGTTCCTAGTTTTGGTGGTTTAATGCTCTATTTTTGTGCTGGTGGGTCTCCTGCCAGGAGATGGTGCTTTCCAGAGAGCATCAGCTGTGGTAGTCTAGAGAGGAACCCATGATGGGTGTGACCCCAGAACTCCCAAGAGTATATGTGCTTTATCTTCACCTACCATGGTGGGTAGGGAAAGATCATCAGGTGAGGGCAGGGCTAGGTGTGTCTGAGCTCAGATTCTCCTTGGGTGGACCTCAGTGGTGAAGTTCCCAGTTAAATGGAGTCGTGTGCCTAGGAGGATTATGACTGCCTCTGCTGAGTCATGCAGGTCGTCAGGGAAGTGAGGGAAATCCGGCAGGCACAGGCCCTCACCCAGCTCTCACGCAATCCAAAAGGCTGATCTCACTTCCACCGTGCCCCCTCCAAATAGCACCAAGTCTGTTTCCAGACGGTAGGCAAGCAGAGCTGAGAACTTGCCCCAGGTTACTCGACTCTTAGCTGCAAAAGAAAAGGGCTTTAGTTCTTCTTCTGACTTTAGAGTCTGCACACTGGATTTGTGCCCTCCCTCGAGTTCTTGCCAGGGGGCTTCTCAACCGTTCAAATTGTTACAAAGTTCAGGTGAAGATGCCCTGTGGCATTTTCCCTGCACTGTTGGTCACCCTCCTGAAGGATCCCTGTGATGCCAGGCAAAAATGGCCTGCTTGGGGATCCAGAGAGTTCCTAGGGCCTTTCCCACTGCTTCTTCTACCTCTGTATTTCACTCAGCTTCCTAAATTGATTCAGCTCCAGCGAAGGTCAGAATCTTCTCCACAGACTAGACATTCAGTTTCCCCGGTGGGGGTGTGTAGTTGGGGCAGGAGGATCTCCCTTTCCCACTTCCACAGTTTGGGCTCTCACAGTATTTGGGGTGCTCCTGGGTCCTGTATGAGCAGTCCACTTCCTTCAGAGGGTCTGTGGGTCCTCTTGGGATTCTTGATTTATTCCTGGAGTTGTTCTGGAACTAAAATTCCTAATGCAAGCCTCCACACACTGAGCTGTCTGAGTCATAGCTGTAAATGACCTAAGTGCTCCTCTTAGAAGATACAGAACTACAGAATGGATAAGAATTCACCACCCATCAGATGCCTTCAAGAGACTTGCCTAACATGTAAAGACTTACATAAACTTAAAGTAAAGGAATGGAAAAAGGTATTTCATGCAAACAGACACCGAAAGCGAGCAGGGGTAGCTAGCTATTCTTATATCAGACAAAACAAAATTCAAAGCAACAGCATTAAAAAAGACAACAAGGGACATTATATAATGGTAAAAGGTCTTGTCCAACAGGAAAATATCACAATTCTAAACATACATGCACCTAACGCTGGAGATCCCAAATTTACAAAACAACTACTAATAGTCCTAAGGAATGAGATAGACAGCAACACAATAATAGTGGGGGACTTCAATACTTCACTGACAGGACTAGACTGGTCATCAAGACAGAAAGTCAACAAAGAAACAATGGATTTAAACTACACCTTGGAACAAATGGACTTAGCAGATATATACAGAACATTCCATCCAACAACCGCAGAATACACATTCTATTCAACAGCAAATAGAACTCTCTCCAACATAGACCATATGCTAGGCCACAAAATGAACCTCCATAAATTTAAGAAAGTTGAAATTATATCAAGCACTCTCTCAGACCACAGTGGAATAAAACTGAAAACCAACTCCAAAAGGAACCTTCTAAACCATGTAAATACATGGACATTAAATAACTTGCTCCTGAATAATTACTGATCAAAAACAAAATCAAGATGAAAATTAAAAAAATATTTGAATTGAATGACAATAGTGACATGACCTATCAAAACTTCTGGGACACAGCAAAGGCAGTGCTAGGAGAAAAGTTCATAGTCTTAAATGCCTACATCAAAAAGACTAAAAGAGCACAAACTGACATTTTAAGGTCACACCTCGAGGAACTAAAGAAGCAAGAACAAACCAAACCCAAACCCAGCAGAAGAAAGGAGATAACCAAGATTAGAGCAGAACGAAATGAAGTTAAAACAAAAAACAATACAAAAGACTGCTTGATTTTTAAAACTTACTTACACCTCTCTGTTTAACTTCTCTGATAGGATCCTGACTCTTTTCATTGTCTAATTTGAAGTTTTTCTAGCTTCCTCAAATCATTTATTTTGAATTCTCTATCTGAAAGATTACATATCTCTGTCATTCTGGGAGTGGTCACTGATGCCTTATTTAGTTTGTTTTGTGAATTCACATTTTCCTAAACTGTCTGGATGCTTGTGGATATTCATTGGTGTCTGGGCATTTCACAGTTAGGTATTTATTGTAGCCTTCACAATCTGGGCTCATTTGTACCTGTCTTTTTTGGGAAGGCTTGTTAGGTATTCAAAGGGACTTGGATATCGGGAGAACCCGCTCCCGATGGTTACGTGGGTTCTTTCCTATTTCCTAACTGGCTTGGCTGGTTTGAGAAATAAAGTGAAAGAACACAAGACACAGAAATTTAAAGCTGGGTGTCCAGGAGAGACATCACATGTCGGCAGGATCCGTGATGCTCCCCGAGCCCTAAAACCAGCAAGTTTTTATTAGCAATTTCAAAAGTGGAGGGAGTGCACGAATAGGTTGTGGGTCACAGAGATCACATACTTCACAAGGTCATAAAATATCGCAAAGCAAATGGAGGCAGGGTAAGATCACAGGACCACCAGATGAGGTGAAATTAAAATTGTTCATGAAGTTTCGGGCACCCATTGTCATTGATAACATCTTATCAGGAAACAGGGTTTAAGAGCAGACAACCTATCTGACCAAAATTTATTAGGCGGGAATTTTCCTCATCCTAATAAGCCTGGGAGCACTATAGGAGACCAGGGCTTCTTTCATCCCTTTCACTTTGACTGTAAAAGGCCGCACGTTGTGCAGCTGACACAATTTGTGCAGTTGACACAATCACAGGGTCCTGAGGTGACATTCATCCTCCTCAGCTTAAGAAGAAGATGACAGGATTCAGAGATTAAAGTAAAGACAGGCATAGGAAATCACAAGGATATTGATTGGGGAAGTGATAAGTGTCCATGAAATCTTCGCAATTTATGTTCAGAGATTGCAGTAAATACAGGCATAAGAAACTATAAAAGTATTAATTTGGGGAACTAATAAATGTCCATGAAATCTTCACAATTTATGTTCTTCTGCCATGGCTTCAGCCAGTCCCTCCGTTCGGGATCCCTGACTTCCCACAACACTTGGGTGTTTTTACCTAAATCTTTGATCAGTGCAACTGTGTCTGCACTATGGGGCAGCCCAAGCCCAGTAACGTTGCAACTCTTGCATTCTCATAGAGTTACCACCTTGATGGGCTTGGGTAAGATCAGGGAGATTTCCCTGAATTATCAGGCAGAGTCTCATTCTTTTTCCTTGCTTTCTTCCAATCTGGAGTTTCTCTCTCCATGCTGGGTTGCCTAGAGTTGGGGGAGGGACGATGCAAACACTCTCATGGTCAGCATAGCTGGGAATGTGCTGGGTCATGCTTGAAGCCAGCATAACACTGGGTCCCACCCAAGGCCTGTAGTGACTACTGTCTATCTATCGCTGACCTCTATTCAAGGTCCAAGGGCTCTTTAGTTAGGTGGTAAATCCTTCCAAGACTAGATAATTTCTTTCAGTGTACTGGGCTCCCTCCTGGCCCAGGGTGGGTCTAGAAATGCCATCCAGAAGGAAGAGTCTGTAATCTGAATCGACTTTATGCTTTACTTT
Source organism: Colobus angolensis palliatus (assembly GCF_000951035.1). NCBI lineage: Eukaryota > Metazoa > Chordata > Mammalia > Primates > Cercopithecidae > Colobus > Colobus angolensis. Next base: position 6,182,651 of record NW_012114722.1, on the reverse strand, counting down.
ACTTTGGTCCAGCTGGTATTCAAGTTGCAAAATGAAGTCTTTTTTACTCTTCCCTCCTTTTTTCCACAAAAGGAAGGGGTCTCTCACTGTGCTGCACTGCCTAGAGTTGTGGGATGAGTGACAAAATACTCTCTTGGCCACCACAACTGATGTATCACTGAATTGCATGCATTCCAATTCCACTGGCTTTAAGCCCAGTACAGTCCCCAGATCTGTCCAAGAACTGCAGTCCTTGTGGTCTGAATGCCTTTCAAACTTATTCAGGACACCAGGGCACTTTAGTTAGCCAGTGGTGGAGCTAGCCAGAATTCAACTCAGGTTTTAACCACTAGGGTGGAGGATTCCTCTCTGACTGGGACTGGTTTAAATGTTCTCTCCATGGGCAACGACATAATTATGTCCTTTGTTGTGTTCCACTGTGACAGGACAGCATTGAGTTCCAACGCAAATCCTGTAATTACCTTGCTGTCTCTCCTCCAAGCACACAGATTTCACTCCAAAACGCTGGGGATAAAGAATGGGTAGTATAGGCAATACAAGACTTCTTTCCTACTGTTTGCAATACTTGTTTCCTTGATACATAATGGTAAAAACAGGTACTGTAATTACTCCCCTGATTTTTGGTTGTTATGAAGGTGATTTCTTTCTTATATGTGAAATTGTTCAATTTGGTGATCCTGCAAGGGGATAATTACTGGAGGAATTCAGCCATCTTGCCTCAACTCCTCCAGTTTAGGTCTCTGATATATCTGTTGTGAATATTTTCTTTAGTGTGCTTCTTATGGTAATGAAACAGTTCTAAAATTGCTGTGGTAATTTTTGCACAACTCTGAATCTTCTAAAAAAAATTAAATAGTACACTTTAAATGGGTGAATTGTATAACATGTGAAATATGTTTTAATAATGCCACTGTTTAAAAAAATCTGTATAGAATTCACAGCAGATTAGAGACTACACAGGAGAGGTTTAATGAACTTGTAGACAGATCCGTAGAAATTATTAATCTGAAAATCATTGTGTAGACACAAACAAAACACAAATATTATGGCATATGATATAATACCAAGTGGTCTATGATAGACGTAATTCAAGTCCCAGAGATTAAAAAAAAGAAAAGAAAAGAAAACTGAGGAGAAAAAGTATTTGAAAATATAATTGCTAAAAATGCTCCTAAATGTGGTGAAAACAGTCTTTACTTTCAAATCTAAGAAGCTCACACACACACATACACACACACACACACACACACACACACACAAATTACCATGGCATTGTAGTGGAGAAAGAGTTTAATAGACACAAGGCCAGCCATGCCATGGGGGAGATGGAGCTCTTACTTAAATCATGGCATCCAAAGCTCATAGATTAGAAGTTTTTCAAAAGTAGTTTGGTGGAAGGGGTGGGTATCAGGTGCTTGCTGCTGATTGGTTGCGGTGGAGATAAAGTCGTAGGGGGTCAAAGCTGTTCTCCTGTGGGCTGAATCAATTCTGGGTGGGGCCACTGGGGTGAGGGTGGCAGTCCAAGGTTTGGTGGAGAGAAGCTGTGCCATTCTGAACCATACTTAGATAGAGTTTAAGTTAGAAAGTGATTCATAGAAACAGAAAGTAAAATGGTGGTTACCGTTGGCTGGGAATTGAGGAGATTTGAAAGCTGTTAGTCGAAAATACAAAATTTCAGTTAGACAAGAGGAATAAATTCAAGGGTTCTGTTGTACATCATGGTGAACATAGATGATAATAATATGTTGCATAGTCAAAAATTGCTGAGAATAGATTTAAGTGTTCTCACCACAAACATTTTAAGTATATGAGGTAATGCATATGTTAAATAACTTGACTGAACCGTTCCACAATATATTAAAAAATCATGTTATATCTCATAAGTATATTCAGTTTCTATTTGTCAATTTAATAAACAAGAAAATAATCCTGTGTAAAATCCATTCTTTCATAGTTTGATAATTCAATTTTTTTAAAACTTTTATTTTGAAAATACCTAGCTGTCTTAAATGGCAGTTAATTTACTGTATTGTCAACTCAGTTCAATTCATTTCCATTTCTTTTGTAAATTTTCTTTTATGGCATTACTATTATCCAAGGAAAGTGGTTTTCAGGTAGGATCATTAATCTTTCATCAAATGAAAAAGAAATTAAACAATTTCTGTCAATCAGGAAGATCCAGCTACCAATCCCAGGTGAGGACTCCCACCGTCTGTAGGACCTCGAAGATCATAACCGTACCAACCGCAGACCTCAACTCACTGCGTCTTCTATGGGTTCAGAGTTGCCAAGGAGGACTCAACACTGAAGGCACTGGTTGGAGTAATGCTTTACTCACAGAATGGAGATGCAGTGGGCTCAGCATCTGTAGCATGCACTGGTCTCTTGTGGCCAGTGGGTCCCTCCCCAGCAGTGAACTGCATGCACTCCTTTACTCCTGTCTTTGTGCTGCAGGCAAAAGCCCCATTCCCTTTCCTCAAGGAGGCAGATACACTGTTGGGGCTGACCAGGGGCCATATGGCCAGTCTATGTTTAAGCAGTACAAGGAAGCTCACTGCATACCTAGAAAAGGGAAAATGTTTCTCCTAATAAAGAAGAATAATCTGGGGTCAATGAATAAGTCTGCACTCGGCTTCCACATGGGGGAATATTCCAGGCCCAGGACAGTTACTGGGCAATTCCAGAGAGGGCAGGAGGTCCTGAGATGACTGCTGCTTCCTCCAACAGTTTCTAACATGTTAAGCATGAAATAAATACTAAAGACTAGGGAATATTTTGTTTTATAGAACTCTTAAAGGGATTGAGAATTTGTACGTGTTCAGTGGACAAGAATCTAAGAACAATATAAAGTAAAAAAAAAAAACAAAAAAAACAAGTGCTGTAAACTTATCAGTTTGGCCTGCTGCTTAAAAGTTTGGTGAGCATAAAAGTAAACAACTGAAAAGTGAAAAGGCTGAAACAAATGTATAATATCTAATTACATATTTCTTGTAATTTGAAATTATAATAAAAGATAACTAGCTATATTAACATTCTACCAGTGCCATAACAAATTACCTAGTAATTAGTGGTTTAAAGCATCACTCATTTATTAGCTCATTGCACTGTAAGTCAGAAGTATGATTCAACCTGGCTACATTCTCTACTTAGGTCTCACAAGGCTGAAATCATGGTGTAGGCCAGAGCTGTGGTTCACATATGGGGCTCAGGATCTTCTAAGCTTAGTAGTTGTCGACATAATGTATTCCCTTTTCATGCTCTCCACGTAGCTTCTTCATCTGCAAGACAGTAATGACATGTTGAGTCTTTCTTATGCCTCAAATCTCTCTGACTTCCCTTTCTGTTGCATCTCTTTTGACTTCATATTCTGCTTTTAATGGCTCATGTGATTGAATTGAGCCCACTTGGATAAAAAAAAAAAAAAAAAAAAAAAAAAACTCTGTTTTAAGATCAACTGAAAGTAATTTAAATTACACTTTGGAAGTCCCCTGCGCCATGTACTCATAGCATATCTATGGGAGTAACACAGGGGACTATGGTCAAGGGGCTCAAAGTTCTATCTACCACACTGGATAAATCAGGGGTCTGGCAAACACATCATGATAGGAATGGAAGGGAGGCAGTGTGATATAATGCTTAATAGTCCTGAGCCTTGGAATTTTAAGTCCTGACTATGCCATTTCTTAACTGTTCTTCTCTCTAAGCTTATTTTCCTTACATAAAAAAACAAGGATAATAATGGTAACTAACTCATAGTATTTATTACTGAGAGGACTAAATCATAAATATATTTAACCATCTGTCATACAGTTTATTTCCATATATGTTAGTTATTACTTTTATTTTCTATATATTTTATTTTATTTTTATTTTCATCAAAGTAATACATGCAAGTTGCAAAATGATAAAGATCAGATTGAAAAGGAAAATCAGTTTACACTTCTATCCTCACTTGTCAAAGGAAACTGTTTTAATCAATTCTGGTTATAGCTCTTTTGAGAATTACCTCTGTGCTCTAAATGCATTTTCATAATTATTTCTTGGCACAATCTGTTGAATCCATGCTATGAAAGACAGATTTAGATCAATAGAATCAATAGCACTATTCCCGTCTCTTTTCCTTTCCTTTCCAATTCTTGACAACTTTTTATTATTTGTATTTCTTCTATTGGTTAGTTATGTAATTCTTAATAAATATTTGCTTCTTGTTCTTTAAACTGTAGATAGTTCTCTTAATGCCCCACAATGTAAGAAAGGATATTAGAGCCCTAATCTTCTCTCCTTTGCTTCTCTTATTTTCTGTCAGCTGTCATTTACTTTGCATTGTCGATATTGATGTTCATATTGACATCATTTTGAACTGTACTCTTAGATATTTATAACAACCTTTATGACACCACAGATTTATAATTGCTATTCACTAGAGAAGTAATGATATAGTTTGGCTGTGTCCCCACCCAAATCTCATCTTGAATTCCCACGTGTTGTTGGAGGGACCTGGTGGGAAGTAATTGAATCATGGGGACAGGTCTTTCCTGTGCTGGTCTCATGATAGTGAATAAGTCTCATGAGATCTGACGGTTTTAAAAAGAGGTGTTCACTGGCACAAGATCTCTCTCTTTGCCTGCTGCCATCCACGTAAGACAAGATTTGCTTCTCCTTGCCTTCCACCATGATTGTGAGGCTTCCCCAGCCACATGGAACTGGAAGTCCAGTTAAACTTCTGTCCTTTGTAAATTGCCCAGTCTCTGGTATGTCTTTATCAACATTAAATTTGTATTGGGAGTGGGACACTGCTGAAAAGATATCTGAAAATGTGAAAGCAACTTTGGAACTGGGTAACAGGCAGAGGTTGGAACAGTTTGGAAGGCTCAGAAGACAGGAAAAAGTGGGAAAGTTTTGAACTCTCTAGAGATTTGTCAAATGGCTTTGATCAAAATGCTGATAATGATATGCACAATGAAATCCAGGCTGAGGTGGTCTCAGACGGAGATGAGGAACTTGTTGGGAACTGGAGCAAAGGTGACTCTTGTTATATTTTAGCAAAGAGACTGGCAGCATTTTGCCTCAGCCCTAGAGATTGTGGAATATTGAACTTGAGAGAGATGATTTAGGGTGATTGTTGAAGAAATTTCTAGGCAGCAAAGCATTCCAAATATGACTTGGGTGCTGTTAAAGGCATTTAGTTTTATAAGGAAAAAAAGCATAAAAGTTTGGAAAATTTGCATCCTGACAATGATATAGGAAAGAAAATCCCATTGTCTGAGGAGAAATTCAAGTGGGCTGCAAAAATTTTCATAAGTAACGAGGAGCCGAATGTTAATCCCCAAGACAATGGAGAAAATATCTCCAGGGCATATCAGAGTTCTTCACAGCAGCCTTTCCCATCACAGGCCCTGAGGCCTAGGAGGAAAAAGTGATTTTATGGGCCAGGTCCAGGGTCCCTGTGCTGTATGCAGCCTAGGAACTTGGTGTCCTGTGTTCCTGCTGCTCCAGCTGTGGCTGAAGGGGGCCAATGTAGATAGAGCTTGAACCATGGCTTCAGAGGGTAAAAACCTCAAGCCTTGGCAGCTTCCACATGGTGTTGAGCCTGCCAGTGTACAGAAGTTAAGAATTGGGATTTGGGAACCTCTGCTTAGACTTCTGAAGATGTATGGAGCACCTGGATGCCCAGGCAGAAGTTTGCTCTAGAACCTCTGCTAGGGGAGTGCAGAAGGGAAATTTGGGGTTGGAGCCCCCACACAGAGTCTCTACTGGGGCACAGCCTAGTGAAGCTGTGAGAAGAGAGCCACCCTCCTCCAGACCCCAGAATGGTAGATCCACTGACTGCTTGCACCTCATGCCTGGAAAAGCCACAGACACTCAACATCAGCCCATTAAGTCAGCTGGGATAGAGGCTGTACCCTGCAAAGCCACAGGGGTGGAGCTGCCCAAGACTATGAGAACCTACCTGTTGCATCAGCATGACTTGCATGTGACATGGAGTCAAAGGAGATCATCTTGGAACTTTTAAGATTTGACTGCCCTGCTGGATTTTGGACTAGCACAGGGACTGTGGCCCCTTGCTCTTGCCAATTTCTCTCACTTTGAATGACCGTATTTACCAAATGCTTGTGCCCACCATTACATCTAAGAAGTGACTAATGTGCTTTTGATTTTACAGGCTCCTAAATCAAAGGGACTTGCCTTGTCTCAGATGAAACTTTGAACTGTGGACTTTGAGTTAATACTGAAATGAGTTGAGACTATGGGGGATGGTTGGGAGGGCACGATTGGTTTTGAAATGTGAGGACATGAGATTTGGGAAGTGCCATGAGAGGAATTATATGGTTTAGTGGTGTCCTCCAATCTCATCTTGAATTCCCATGTGTTGTGGGAGGTACCCAGTGGGAGGTAATTGAATCATGGGAGCAGTTTTTTTCCATGCTTTTCTCATGATAGTGAATAAGTTTCATGAGATTTGATCATTTTAAAAAGAAGAGTTCTCCTGCACAAGCTCTCCCTCTCTTCCTGCTGCCATACATGTAGGATGTGACTTGCTCCTCTTTGCCTTCTGCCATGATTGTGAGGTTTCTCCAGCCACATGGAACTGTAAGTCCAATTAAACCCCTTTCCTTTGTAAATTTCCCAGTCTCTGGTATACCTTTATCAGCTGCATGAAAGCAGACTAACACAGGTAAGTAATGTGATAGGATTCTATTTCCTTTTTTATTGGCCCAATGTCACGATCTTTATGCCACTCAGAGGAGAATATTTCTTCTTTAAATGAGGAGAATTCATTCCTTATAATATGAAGCATTGTTCTGAAATGATACATAATATATAAATGCAGTAAAGACCATTGACAAACTTAATACTTTAATTATTGGACTACAAATGTTTATTTTCTAAGTAGCTATACTTTGTAGCAAAGCTCATGTAGCACCCTGAAAAGATATAATCCAATTTGCTCTTAAAAATAAGGTTTTACCTTTGATGACTGTGGCTAAAATTATACTTATTCTTTACCATTTAAATTTAGAAATGATAGTTGCAATTTGTTATTTTGATGAAATGAAAAAAATGGCACCACTTATCTAAACTACTTTTTAAAAACTAAATTTCTTTCAATTCCATTCTTGTTCATTCTTTGGTTTTATCTGAATGTTGTTTTTCCCACAACATTTTTTTTTGTTCAATCTGTGAACAGAAATAGAATGAAATAGAATATCAACTCTTAATTTATGCAATGAATTGAGCAATGAATTATTTAGTACAGTTAAAATTAATTTGTAATGTCACAATGGTGTGCACAATCTTACGTATGTACATGCCTGTGATAGAAAAAACAATAGTTGTGAACTACTAAATTGCAGGTCTATTTGCTATATTTGCCATAAACTTCAGAAAGTAAGAAAAGTCAAAACATATTTGTTCTCTGGAAACACAACATTTTCCACCAAATAAAAAATAATCTGATTATGGTAAGTTCTATTTGTTTCTTCTAAGGGGGCCCAGTGAGTCAAAAATTACATGTTAAGAGAAGATCACACTCAAAATTGATATGATGTAAAGATGGAAATAACAGACACTGGGGATTCCAAAAAGGGAGAATGTGACAGGGGGTTGAGGGTTAAAAAATTACCTATTGGATTCAATTTTCACTATTTGGGTGATGAGAACACTGGAAGCCCAATCTTCATCATTGCACAATATACCTATGTAACAGTCATGCACATAAAGCCCTTTGATAGAAAATACATTTTTTAAAAAAAATTACGTGATCAAAAGATATATTCCCACTTAATCTAATTCATGTATATGAATAAAAATAAACATATAAAATAGAAATAGAAATATAAAATAAACATGAACCCTGGCTTATAAATATTTACTTTTGTAATGCTGAGCAAAATGTCAAACATCAAAAATGTTTTAGTTATAGCCAGTTTTGTGGTGGTTTTATGAAATATGATAAAAGATCAGCTATTGGTTAATAGGTAGGAAAATGGCAAAGTCTTCAATAACAAATTTACTTATTGTACATTTTACTAGCATCAAGTGATTTTATATACAAGAATTCAAAGTCAGCAGAATCCTTTCTCTCTCCTGAATATGATATTAGTTTCCAAAACCAGATCAGCCAACCAACCAGTCATACCACAAAGGGGTGTTACACTCCATTCTAGTAATTACTTTATTTTCTTATGTTTTGTACATTTTGTATGAAAACAAAATCAAGTAATGACTTTTGAGAAAAATTATGCTGAAAACTCCAGTCTTGAATAAATTTAATGATTTCAACTCATGAATTCACAGCTTGAAAAAAGAGATTATATCATTATGTGGAGAATATGAATCAATAACATCATTCTATTTTTTATTTCAAATGAGGATCATGTGAATTAATTATAAAAAATAGAAAGTCTTCAGTTAGCCCTGAAAATGGTGCTATAGCAATCACAAATTTCCTAAAAAACCTCTATCTTTATTACATTTTCAGATTAGGTTTCAAACGCCAACCTTTAGGATGCCATCCAAATCCCTGCTTGAGTAATTCTAGTAATGTTTCATAAACACTCCTAAACTTTGTAAAGTAGGCTATATTCACTAATACTTATTTAAACAGGTAATTCCTTTTCCTTTTTTCTATGTATTATCTAAAGAGCTAGTACACTCCACTTCTAAGATGTTCTTGCATATTCTAAATCGAATAATTTCAAGGAGAGCGACTACCATTGCCACAGATGTTTGTAGAATTCTAATGTTGCTAATTAATGAAGAAGATAAGACCAGTGCTGTGAACAAAAACACAGAACAAAACAAAACGCCCACTGTGATTGCTTCACCATTCATTACCTCGGGACATCAACATCTTTTTCACAAGTTGTATTCCAGCACAGTGGAGATACTGATTAAAGGGTCCATATGTTAGCAAAATGGATACCCTGCTGAGCAACAAGAGTGAATTCTTCAGGTCAAATGACAAATTTATTTTGTGATTGTGAATAACTTCACATTTCGACGTTTTCCACACAGTTGAATTAGTGAAGTCATGTACAATTTTTCTTAAAAAGAAGCACAGTCAAGAGTTTTTACTATTTTAAGAATAAATTCGAAAAACAAGTCAATTTGTACATTGAAGTCATTCTAATCTTTAAGACTTCAGTAATAAATTTCTAATTAAAAACCTCAAGTTAGCACCTGACTAAGCAGCTCTCCATCCCAATTGGTTTATATATACATTATCTGCATCATCACCTATACAAAATCTAAAGCAGAATACATTTTCATGTTCTAAAAATTTACAGACTATTTTGGAAACAAACATCATGAAATTAAATGAGATAAATCAATATAACCCCAGGAGCAAAGAAGCCACTGCAAACTTAATTTGAGTACTAAAGGAATGTAGAGTAATTACTGAGTTTATCCTCTCAAGATGCTCTTTCCCATAGGACCCTGAAATCTCCATTTCTAGTCCTGATTTACCATCCTCTTTCTGTTCCTTTATGTCCCATTGCTCAAATAATCTCATTACTTTTGTTGTCCTTTGATGCCAGAACAAGGCAGAGAACCTTAAATAGGAGAGAACCTTACTCAATTTCTTCATTCCACTTACTGGCATTGCATTCTTTTATCTTTTTCAGACTCACAGTTTGTGAGAATTTTTTTTGTATAAACTTTTCTCTCTTCCTCTTGAAGCACAACAAATCCACTTTTTTATTCAACAAGGATTTTTCTTTCTTTGCAATACCTCTTTAATTAATTTTATACTTTACATTTCTGTATTTACTATGGTAATACTATCTTTCATGGTTGGATTAACTCAAGCCTCTGTCTTCCTCAGATAATATCACATCACTCTCCTTCATCCTGATTTAGAAACCTATACTGACTCCCTCTTGCCTACATTATCAAATAGAAATTCCACAGACTGACATCAAAGGTCTTCCTGTCCTGCCTCATTTGACTCTCCATCATTTTTGAAATTTATTTGTAATCAAATATGTGAATTATTTGACATTTGCACAGGTAGTTTATGAAAACACTCAAATTAGCACTTGCTCTTCTGGTTCTCCTGGATCAGGATACCCTGTCTGCTAATCTACATCCTCTCAATGAAACCAGTCCATGTTTATCATGAATTATCTGCAATATACAAGGCCATTTTTCAGTGAAACTTTCATCAACCTTGACATGCTCCAAACACTCTTGTCCTTCATGTTTCTCCAGCAATTAAATATTCAGTTTAATAAACTACATTCTCCATATTTGTGGAGATTATGTTACAAATCCCAGGAAGAGAAAAATTCCTGTCATGGTGTATTGAGACATACTGACTAAGCTAAAAAGGGAGGCAATGAGGGATAAAAAGAGGTGTCTGCTTTTTCTCTTTGATCTCTTTTCCTCTCTTGCCTGCTTCTCCTCCCAAAGTAGGTTACGGCACAGATAGATAGGTGACACTGTCACCCCTCTGTTAGTTTAGTCTAGTAGTAATAGACAATATGGAGGATCCAAATTGGAAAGCCTAAATGAAGTGACTTTTCCTGACCTGGAGAGAGCTGAAATGTGAAAAGTTCAAATATTTCCTTAGAAGTCCTAGTTTAATCTTCTCTGAATTATAGCAGAGTTTCAATGGCATGCAGATTTTTAACACTACAAAGTACACAAAATTTGTCATTGTCACCCTACCTTCTGTATGGTTCTCCTGTTCCCTCAGTCTGAAACTTCAGTGCCTATATGCTGCTTTCTAGCTGCCTTCCCTGCACACCCTTTCCACCCCTACCCCTTGCCACCACCTAAAAAGTCAGCGCCCTCACCATGTTTTCCACTCAAACCAGACAGCACATTTTTATCAAAGCTACAAAACCCTTGGAGAGGTATTACAATTGATTAAGGCATGAATGAGGAACAATGCAAATTTGTATTTTATTTAAAAAAGCTTTTTGACCCAAATAAGACTCTAATTAGTAGAATGTGAAGCAGAATTATTTTTGAACAAGTTTAATGGAGGGAGTCTTCAAGTATATCTTTGCCTATACTTCCCCCAACCCTCCACTTTCCTGAAATGGCTACAGAATAATGTTCTTAGATCTCTGCAGGTGTACATCACCTATCCTTACCACCATGCTAATCTGTGAAAGCACCTTATTCCTATTTGGGTGCAATAAAACAGAGTATTTTGGGACCAATTATGTGTTGTACTGCAAATATTCCAAAAAGTAGACTGACATATGTAGTTTTAACATATTCTGTTTATCTTACTAAGTTTTCTAAGAGTTCTTCAATCAATTCATGTATTGTCTCACTTTCACCTGTGACAGAGTAAGGATACAAGAGAAGGGACTATTCTATAAGCACATGTGTAGCATTGTGTTAAAGGAAAGAAAATAAATTTGTAATCAAATATTCCTTGATTGGAATTCTAAGTTCTGCCACTTACAAGCTGTTACACGGCAATTTACTTAAGCCCAACAGGCATTATTTGACCAGTCCATAGTGATCGTATCTACCTCAACAGTTGTTGTAAGGGTTAAAAAAAATAGTATTTAAAGTTAAATCTTAGCAAAGTAACTTTTCCTTATCGGAGACTTAATAATCTCCTCAAAACTTCCCCACTCCGATCAGTCATCATATCAATAATTTCCCTCCAGAATATCTGTTGCACTCTTGTAACCTCTCATTTGTTCCCTTTTTTTCTTGAAGAAACAGTGTGGCACACCAGGAAGTATGCTGACCTTAGAACCAAATATACCTAGGTATGAATTCCAGATATGTCATTTACCATTTGTGAACTTTGGCTGGTTATAAACATGAGTCTATGTCCTCGTTAGCAAAATGGGATTAATGATATTACCTAACAGTGTAAGAAGAGAAGAGAAACACACACACACACACACACACACGCATGCACACAGTTCCAGTTCATGAATGGTAGAGGAATCCTTACCACTTCTCTAACTGCAGGCCCTCTAACATTTATGATTAGATTTCTTTGACAGTTTCACATGCAGCCTTTCCAATTCCATTTTTTTTTCTCATTCTGATAATTTTGCTAAAAACTTCTCTTGTAGCTAGAATAAATTCCAAACTTTGTATCACAGCCTATAAGGCACCATATGATCTCATCTTTGCTTACTTCTACCGTGTCATCTCTTGCTACTCTTTTCTTTGCTCTTCAGGTTATAGGCACAGAAGCCTTCTTTCAGTTTCAGCAACATGTAAAGCTTTGGAATCTTACAGCCTTTGCAGACACCTTTCTTTTTGGCTGTAGGGTATTTTTCCCTCTCTCCCAAAACCTTTTGTACATATCTTTTGTCTAATCTTTCTGGTCTTCTCATAAATGCCTTGAAAGAGGTTTACCCGATTGCATAAACTAGATTAAGTGTCTCTGTTATTTATTTTATTTTTTCTTATATCAAGCTATTATTTAATTTCCTGTCACTTCAGTTTATACCAATATATTTCCATTTGTTTGTCTGTTTTCTGTCTTTCCCTAGTAGACTATTAGTTCTATTGAAGCAGAGGTCATATCTGATTTTCTTTACCCAGAACCAAGCAGTTTCTGGCTAATGATAGATGTTCTGGGTTATATCTTTTTGTCTTCAGTCTTCTCCACCCTCCTAATGTGTATAGGGTGCAACACAGAGCAATTTTACCTTTAATGTTTCAGGTAAATTCAGGAAATTTGGATTATCATCAGAAAATTAAAAGGAAGAAAATGAGTGAGTCATTTTGAGTTATAATGAGTTATTTATTCTCCTGGGCTCCTCCCTTCAGGGTCACTGCAAAATGGTTGCTTCCTTCAACCAGTGACCAAGTGACCTTTTACATCTCTCTCTCTGTCTCTCTCTCTCTGCCTGTCTCTCTCTCTCTGTCTGTCTTGCTTTAAAGACTCCCTCCCATGGCTGTCACATCTGATGGAAGGGAGAGTTCAATAAACTCTTGAATTCTACTAGCCCCTGTGTATTTCACTCTCACGTGGTTTTCCTATACTCTGTTCATAGACAATTTTTTTTTATTAAACTCTTCTCGAGTCACCCAGTCGTGAGTGCCATTCTTTCCTGTCAATACCCTGACAGACCTACTGTGTGTCTATGTTAGTCACTTATTGCTGCTGTAACACATCACCACAAACTCAGTGACTTAAAATGACACAGTTCTAGAAGTCAGGAGTATAAAATGAGTCTTGCTGAGCTAAAATCAAGGCATTGGAAGGGCTGGGTTTCTTCTGGAGGCTCTTCAAGACAGCATCTGCATTCCTTGGCTCAAGAACTCTTCAAAGCACATCATTCCAACCTCCGCTTCCATTACTGTATCTCCTTTACCTGACCCTGATCCTACCTCCTTCTTATAAAGATGCTGTGGTTGCACTGGGACCACCCATATAATTCAAGATAATCTTCTCATCTCAAAATCATTAACTTGATCACATCTTCAAGGACCCTTTAGCCATCTAACGTGGCATAGTCACAGATTCTGTGAATGTCATGGACATATTGGAGGCAGGGGAAATATTCAGTCTAACATAATGTCTAATGATTATTTACTGAATAAATAAATATAACCATCAGAATATAACCACCTTCTCAAATAGCCCTTTACTCCTCCTTATCTTAGCTAATATTTATTGAACGTTTGCTGTTTTCAAGACTCTATGCAAATAGAATTGTATACACAACCTCTTTTAATCTTCAAAACAAGACTATGTAGTGGATATTATGAATTTTCCTATTTTATAGCTGAGGAAACTGAGGACAGAAGAATTAAGTTACTAGCCCAATGTTGCACACATAGTAAGCAGCAGTATTGGAATGCGAACCCTGGTTTTTCTGAGTTACTAGCCCAATGTTGCACACATAGTAAGCAGCAGTATTGGAATGCGAACCCTGGTTTTTCTGACTGAAATATCCATTATTGGTCTAAGTTTGGTTCACTGGGGACATAGTGAACAAGTCTAATGTCTCTTCTACATACCATATGTCAAAATATTTTAAGATGAAGAATAGCTGAAGAGTACCAAGATGACAGACTAGAAGCAGTTAATCGTTCTGCTGTCACGGAGAGAACAAAGAGTGGCAAGTGAACACTAGCTCTTCAACTGGATTTTCCATGTGGGTACATTGGTATTTATCAAGGGAACAATGAAACCGATGGAGAACAGAGAAGAGGAAGACAGAACAGCTGCCAACCCAGGATTGCTGCAGAGCTAGGGGAGGCTTCCCACTGCTGGGAAATGATGAGTGAGTGAGAATCCTTGGGGAACCACATTTTTTTGGCCATGGACCTTTGCATCTCTGGGTTCAGGATATTCTCCATGACCATCTTCCACTGGGGCCTCCAGACTGACACAGAGAGATATATGGAGTCAGTCACTTCTCAGACACAGGCACAGACTGGGGGCCTTGAATCCCTGGGCACCCTGGTGTTAGCTGCAGCAATTCAATAAATGGGAAAGGATGGGCTCCCTCAAACACCCACAGAATAGAGGCTAAATCTATGGGGCTGAGCAGTGGACAGACTGCAGGTTTCACCTCCACTGTACCTAGCCAGACAGGGTTACTGGCCTGGGATCTTAGAGCAGTCGGCCCAGCCCCACCTGAGCTCTTGGGTTGGTTAGCAGCTCTGCTCTTCCCTGGGATGAAGCACCCAGTGGTAGCAAGTGGGCCCACCACTTTTGCTGCTCCACAGTTCCCTCTCCTCCTGCCCTCATGTTCAAGAGGAAGCAAAGTGATTAACAACTAACATGGGCCTCCAGCACAGCAAAACTGCCTTATAGAAAAGTGACCAGACTGTTTTCCATGTGGGTCCCTGTCCTTCCTACTCTTCAATGGGCAGGACCTCCTTACCTGGCACTCCGGCTGTCCCATTCCCCAGCCTGGGTTTTCAGACAGTAGCAATTCTGCACTTCCCTGGAATGGTGTGCCCACTATTGGCAGGTGGGCACCATTGGCAGGTGGGCACCATTTTTCTGCTCTGTAGATCCCACCCCGTCTGCCTCCAGGCTCAAGAGGGAGCAGAGAGATTAAGGACTAATTTGGACCTCCAGCATAATGCATTTGCCTTGCCAGAAAGGGGCCAGAAATTTTTCCACATGAGTCCCTGCCTCGTTACTGTTCACTGGGCCTTTTGTTATGCTCCTCAGCATAACCATGCTGCCCCTGCATAAACACATCATTCAATGGCAGCTCTGTGATGCCACCTTTATTCAGTGGTACTCTGTAGTGGTACCACCCTTACTGACATCAGAATGAGGAGAAACAAAAGACCTGATCACATCATGGTACACCACAGCCACAATACAGAGAGAAGCCCAGTCTCTCTTCCCTGTGAGTTCCCACCCCCATTTTCCACCAGGCCTGGCCCCAGACATGGCTCCATGGCAGAGAAGCTTCCCCATCACTCACTGAACATTCCCACCAGTAGTGGCTCTGTGTTTCTCTGGGATGGAGCTCTCAAAGGCAACTGAAAGTTTCTCTGCTACTGCCACTGCAGTGGCTCTGCCCTTGATGCGTTTGGACTAGGATAGGAACAAAGAGCCTGAGGGCATTACTCACACCTCCAGCACACCACAGTCACCATATGGAGGGGAACCCAGTCTCTCTTCCTTGTAAGCTCCAAACCCTTTGCTCTTCACCAAGCAGAGCCTGCACCAGTGCTGCCCTACCCCTGGCTGAACATTTCCATTGTCAGTGGCTCTCTGTTTTTCTGAGGTGGAGATCCCAAAGGCAAATGAAATCTTTTCTGTCATTACCAATGCAGTGGTACAGCCTTGCTCCCCTTGGACTGGGAAAGAAACAAAGATGCCAACTGCTGCATCCACAACATCCTTATCTGATTGCTCTGATTGGTAACAGCATTGCCTTTCTATAGGGTAGAGCCCCAAGAGACAAGTGAAAGGAACTCTGCTATTGCCACTACCAAAGTCCCTGCCCCTGCTGGCCTCAATCTGGGGAGAAAACACAAAGGCTTAAATTTCTCCAAGGCTGCAGAGTGCAGCCTGGGAGTGCCAAGCCAAGATTTGCAGCAAGCACACAAGTGGGAGAGGAGCCCACAATCACAGAGCATTGCCAGGGAGAACAACTGCAAATACAACGATATAAATGGAATGAAATGAGTCACATGGCTGAGGAAGAGCCTACCTATTGGCCGTTACACTTAAGCACCATCTACTGGATCACAGCTCAAACTTCAACACCAAAAATGCTTTGCTATTATAACCCCCTTGAAGCAAAGGACAAGAATTCAACTACGGAATTCAGCTAAAGACCCTGCACAAAACATCAGCCCTCTGAAGAAGTCAACTGACTGTACTCAAATTATACCTCAGTTAAAAGAATATCATCCCACATGGATGAGAAAGGACCATCCTTTCTCATCCAGGAAAAAAGGACAGTGTCTTTTTTCCTCCAATGACAAGGCTAGTTCCTAAGCAATGGTTCTTAACCCAGCTGAAATCACTGAAATGATAGCCTTAGAATTCAGAATATGGATAGAAAATCATTGACATTCAAGAGGAAAGTCAAAACCCAACCAAAGAAATCTAAGGATTATAATAATATAATACAGGAGCTGGGAAGGGAAAATAATGGTGGACAGCAGGCAGGACTGACTTGTAGCTTCCACTCAGATGAGCAGAATAGCATGTGGAGACTCACATCGTGAATTTTTGTTCCAAGAAGTACCACAGAAACTTACCAGGAGAACCAAAAGAATTCACAGACCCTTTGAAAGAAATGTCTTGGTTCTGGAAACTCCACGAGCACGAGACAGCCAAAAATCTGTGAGTAACCGAAATGTGAGAGGGGCAAAGTCTGCCTCCAAACACACATCCTCTCTGGGGAACCTAAAAATCTGGATCACAGGAAAAGGATTTAACCTTACCTAAAGCTGAAACAAATTTAGAAAGCCAAGCAAAATATAAAAGTAAAAGCAGCAGTGGGAAGAGCTCTGTAGGCACTCCAGTCCCCAGGGAAGCCATTTCTGACTTTATCTCACTGGGTTTCTTGGGGAGGGCTTCCATTGGAACTGGGAAAGGACCACAGGGAGAAAGAAACTTCCAGCTGAACATTATAATAATTTTGACCAAGTGTAAATTTTCCTGTGTAGAATCTGGTAGTGGCGAATGGAAAGTGCAGATATGAGCACAGAAGCTATAGCAGGTGGGAAGCTGCAGTGCCTGAAATCTCTGCTTACTTTCTCAGTGGGGAGGCTTGTAGCCTGGGGCAAGATCTCAGGCCTGCTCACCAGCTTCCTGGATATAAACTCAATGTTCTTTTCTAGGTGTGGCCAGAATGAGACTGACCTTGCTGGCTGTGTGGGAGGTGGGTGAAGCCTGTCACTGCCAGCTTTTCTCTAATTTTCTGGAGACCTGTATGATTCATCAGAGGCAGCCATAACTCCCCTGAGAACATAACTCCATTGGCCTGTGAGCCACACCTCTGTGACCCACAGTGACCACAGCAAGCCCTGCACAAAGAGTCAGCTCAGACACACCCAACCTCCCCCTACCTGATGGCCTTTCTCTGCCCACTCAGGTAGGCTAAGACAACAAACATAATCTCTTGGTAGCTCTATGTCCCCACCCATCACCTGAGAAACACAAACACATATTCAGGCAACCTTAGGGCAAGCTTGTATCCCCCCTATACTACTGCAGCTGACGGCTCTTAAAAGCACCACCTTTTGGCTGGAGAACAACCAACTCAAGCCATTACAGCAACTCATAAAAGAACAAGCCCACTCAAAGACAGGAGAAAATAACCACTGATTCCATCTCCTGTAACATTCTGACTAACGAGAGGTCCTGAGTCTGTCCATGTGACAACTTCAGTGCTAGCACAAGCATCATTAGAGAAAACAAGCACACTAAACAAAACTACAACCAAAGACTGTCACAGAGTCCACTTCACTCCCTTGCTACCTCCATGGGAGCAGGTGCTAGTATCCATGTCTGAGAGACTTGAAAACAGATCACATTACAGGACTCTGCAGACACTCCCCAGTACCAGCCCAAAGTCTGGTAGCTCGGCTGGGTGGCTGGACCCAGAAGAGCAATAGCAATCATTGCAGTCAGGCTCTCAGGAAGCCCCATCCCTAGGGGAAGGGGAAGAGCACCACATCAAAGGATCACCCTGGGGGACAAATAAATATGACAGCAGCTCTTGAACTCCCGATCTTTTCTCTGACGTAGTCTATCCAAATGAGAAGAAACCAGAGAAACAATTCTGGTAATATGACAAATCAGAGTTTTTCAGCAACCCCAAAAGACCACATGAGCTCACCAGCAATGGATCCAAGCAAGAATAAATCTGAATTGCCAGAAAAAGAATTCAGACGGTTGATTAGTAAGCTGAGGCACCAGAGAAAGGTGAAAACCAACTTTATAAAATTTAAAAAATAATACAGAATATAAACAGAAAAATCTCCAGAGAAATAGATAATCTCCAGAGAAAAATCTCCAGAGAAATAGATTGTAAATAAAATACAATCACAACTTCTAGAAATAAAAGACACACTTAGAGAAATGCAAAATACACTGGAAAGTTACAATAATAGATTCAAACAAGTAGAAGAAAGTTAGAAACAAGTAGAAGAAAGAACTTCAGCAGTTGAAGAGAAGGCTTTTGAATTAGCCCAATTCAACAAAGAAAAAGAAAAAAATGTTAAAAATAATGAACAACGTCTCCAAGAATTTTGAGATTATGTCAAATGACCAAAACTAAGAATAATTTGTGTTCCTGAGGAAGAAGAGAAATCTAAAAGTTTGGAAGACTTATTTGAGGAAATAATCAAGGAAAACTTCCCTGGCCTTGATAGGCATCTAAGCATCCAAATATAAGAAGGTCAAAGAACACCTGGAAAATTCATCACAAAAATATTGTCATCTAGGCACATAGTCATCAGATTATCTAAAGTCAAGACAAAGGCAAAAATCTTAAGAGATTTGAGGCAAAAGCAGCGGGTAACCTATAAAGGAAATCCTATCAGATTAATGCAGATCTCTCAGCAGAAACCCTACAAGCTAGAAGGAATTGAGGTCCTATCTCTAGCCTCCTGCAACAAAACAATTATCAGTCAAGAATTTTGTATGCAGCAAAACTAAGCTTCATAAATGAAGAAAATATATCGGTTTTTCAGACAAATTCTGAGAGAAATCGCCACTACCAAGCCAGCACTAAAAGAACTGATAAAAGAAGCTCTAAATCTTAATACCTAAAAATACACCAGAATAGAATCTCATTAAAACATAAATCTCACAAGGCCTATAAAACAATAACACATCAGAGAAATGCAAATCAAAACCACAATGAGATACCATCTCACACCAGTTAGAATGGCCATCATTAAAAAGTCAGGAAACAACAGGTGCTGGAGAGGATGTAGAGAAATAGGAACACTTTTACACTGTTGGTGGGATTGTAAACTAGTTCAACCATTATGGAAAACAGTATGGTGATTCCTCAAGGATCTAGAACTAGATGTACCATATGACCCAGCCATCCCACTACTGGGTATATACCCAAAGGATTATAAATTATTCTACTACAAAGACACATGCACACGTATGTTTATTGCGGCACTATTCACAATAGCAAAGACTTGGAATCAACCCAAATGTCCATCTGTGACAGACTGGACTAAGAAAATGTGGCACATATATACCATGGAATACTATGCAGCCATAAAAAAGGATGAGTTTGCGTCCTTTGTAGGGACACGGATGCAGCTGGAAACCATCATTCTTAGCAAACTATCACAAGAAGAGAAAACCAAACACTGCATGTTCTCACTCATAGGTGGGAACTGAACAATGAGATCACTTGGACTCGGGAAGGGGAACATCACACACTGGGGCTTATCATGGGGAGGGGGGAGGGGAGAGGGATTGCATTGGGGAGTTATACCTGATATAAATGATGAATTGATGGGTGCTGACGAGTTGATGGGTGCAGCACACCAACATGGCACAAGTATACATATGTAACATGCACGTTATGCACATGTACCCTAGAACTTAAAGTACAATAAAAAAATAAAAAAAATAAAAAAAATAACACAATGAAAACAACAACAACAACAACAACAAAAACCCCAAGGCACTCAGGCAACAACTAACACAATGAATATAATAGTACTTTACATCTCAATACTAATGTTGAGTGTAAATGACCTAAACACTCCACTTCAAAAATACAGAATGGAAAAATGGATGAGAATTCAGCCATCAAGTTTCTGCTATCTTCAAGAGATGCACTAACACATAAGCACTCACATAAACTTAAGGTAAAGGGGTGGAAAAAGATACACCATGCAAACGGACACCAAAAGTGAGCAGGAATAGCTATTCTTATATCAGACCAAACAGACTTTAAAGCAACAACAGTTATAAAAGGCAAAGAGGGGAATTATATAATGATAAAAGCACTAGTCCAACAGGAAAATATTATAATCTTAAATATATATGTACCAAACACTGGAGTTCCCAAATTTATAAAGCAATTACTACTAGGCCTAAAAAATTAGAGAGATGAAAACACAATAATAGTGTGGAATTTCCATACTCCACTGGCAGCACTAGACATGTCATCAAGATAGAAAGTCAATAAAGAAACAATGAGCTTAAACTATACCCTACAACAAACTGACTTACAGATATTTAGAGAGTGTTCTACCCAACAACTGCAAACTATATATTCTATTCATCAGCACATGGAACATACTCCAAGAAAGAGCATATAATAGGCCACAAAAGAAGTCTCAGCAAATTTATGAAAATTGAAATTATACCAAATACTCTCTCAGACCACAGTGAAATAAAATTGGAAATCAACTCCAAAAGGAACCCTCAAAATCATGCAAACAAAAAACAATTAAATAACCTGTTCCTGAGTGACTGTTGGGAATCAAAGAAATCAAGACAGAAATTTAGAAATTTTTTTAACTGAATGATAATAGTGATGCAACCTATCAAAACCTCTGGGATACAACTAAAGTGATGCTAAGAGGAAAGTTCACAGCCTCAAACACCTACATCAAAAAGTCTAAAATAACAGAAATAAGCAATCTAAGATCATACTTCAAGGAAGTAAAAGAATAAGAACAAACCAAATCCAAACCCAGCAGAGGAAAGAAAGTAACAAAGATCAGAGCAGAACTAAATAAAATTGAAACAATAACAACAAAAAAATACAAAAGGTAAATAAAACAAAAAACTGTTTTTTTTCAAAAAGATAAACAAATTTGAAAGACCATTAGTGAGATTAACCAAGAAAAGAAGAGAACAGATAAATATAATTAGATATCAATTAGAAAGATATTACAACCAATACAACAAAAATACAAAAGGCTATTCAAGGCTACTATGAACACCTTTATGCACACAAACTAGAAACCTAGAAGCAATAGATAAATTCCTGTAAATATACAACCCTCATAGATTAAATCAGAAAAATATAGAAACTCTGAACAGACTTATAGCAAGCAGTGAGATTGAAATGGTAATTAAAAAAATTCCAACAAAAATAAGTCCAGGACCAGATGGATTCACAGCTGAATTTTATCAAACTTTCAAAGCAGAATTTGTACCAATCCTATTAGCACTATTCCAAAAGATAAAGAAAGAATCATCCTTATATCATTCTATGAAGCCAGCATCACCCTAATACCAATACCAAGAAAGGACATAACAAAAAAAAAGAAAACCACACACCCATATCCCTGATGAAGATAAATGCAAAAATCCTCAACAAAATACTAGCTAACCAAATCCAACAGTATATCAAAAAGATAATTAATCATGCTCCAGTGAGTTTAATACCAGAAATTCAGAGTTTAACACCAGAAACTGTTTAACATACATAAGCCAATAAATGTGATACACCATATAAACAGAATTAGAAACAAAAATCACATGATCATTTCAATAGATGCAGAAAAGGCACTCAACAAAATCCAACACCCATTTACGATTAAAACTCTCAGCAAAATCATCATAGAAGGGACATACATTAAGGTAATAAGAGCCATCTATGACAAAACAACAGCAAGCATTATATCGAAGGGGAAAAGTTAAAAGCATTACCCCTGCGAACTGAAACAAGTAAAGGATGCCCACTCTCACCACTTCTATTCAACATAGTGCTGGAAGTTTTCACCAGAACAATTAGACAAGAGAAAAAAAATAAAGGGCATCCAAATCAGTAAAAAAAAATGAAACTGTCACTGTTCACTGATGATATAATTGTATACCTACAAAATCCTAATAATGTATGCAAAAAACTTCTAGATCTAACAAATGAATTCAGTAATGTGAAAAGTGAATTCAATAAAGTTTCAGAATATGAAATCAATGTATGCACATCAGTAGCACTGTTACACATAAAGTGACAAAGTTGATAATCAAATCAAAAGCTAAGTTTCTTTGAGTTCTCAACCCTAATAGTTGCAAAATGAATACATAAAGAAATAAACAAACAAATAAATAAATAAATAAAATACTTAGAAATATACCTAACCAAAGGCGTGACAGACCTCTACAAGGAAAACTGCTAAACACTGCAGAAAGAAATCATAGATGACACAGGAAAATGGAAACACATCTCATGCTCATGGATAGCTAGAATCAATATTGTGATAATAACCATACTGCCAAAAGCAATCTACAAATTTAATGCTATTCCCATCAAAATATGATAATCACTTTTTACACAACTAGAAAAACAATTCTAAAATACATACAGAACCAAACAATAGCCTGTATAGTCAAAGCAAGACTAAGCAAAAAGAACTACTTTGGAGACATCACATTACTCAATTTCAAACTATACTGTAAGGTCATAGTCACCAAAACAGCATGGTACTGGTATAAAAATACGCACATCGGTATATCTCCTATGTGCGTATTTTTATGTGCCTGTTTTTATACCATTACCGTGCTGTTTCCAAGTATTCTCATTGTTCAGTTCCCACCTATGAGTGAGAACATGTAGTGTTTGGTTTTCTGTCCTTGTGACAGTTTGCTCAGAATGATGATTTCCAGCTTCATCCATGTCCCTACAAAGGATGTGAACTCAGTAAATGATGAGTTAATGGGTGCAGCACACCAACATGGCACATGTATACATATGTAACAAACCTGTACATTGTTCATGTATACCCTAGAACTTAAAGTATAATAATAATAATTTAAAAAAAGCACATATGAACAAACAAACAAAAAAATGGGCACATAGACCAATGAAACAGAACAGATAACCCAAGAATAAAGACAGATTCTTACAGCCCACTGATTTTTCACAAAGCAAACAAAAACATAAAGTGGGGAAGAGACACCCGATTCAGCAAATGGTGCTGGAATAATTGGCAAGCCATATGTAGAAGAATGAAACTGGATCCTCATCTCTCACCTTATACAAAATACAACTCAAGATGTATCAAAGACTTAAATCTAAGACCTGAAACAATAAACACTCTAGAATATAACATCAGAAAAACTTTTCTAGACATTGATTTAGCCAAATACTTGATGACTAAGAACCCAAAAGCAAATGCAACAAAAACAAAGATAAGTAGATAAGACTTAATTAAACCCAAAAGCTTCTGCACAACAAAAGAAATAATCAGAAGAATAAACAGATAACCAACAGAGTGGAAGAAAGTCTTTGCAAACTATGCATCCTACAAAGAACTAATATCCAGAATCTACAAGAAACTCAAACAAATGAGCAAAGTAATAATAATAATAATAGTAATGATAATCCCATCAAAACATGGGCAAAGGACGTGAATAGACAATTCTCAAAAGAAGATATACAAATGGCCCAAAAAACATGAAAAAAGACTCAACATCACTAATTATCAGGGAAATGCAAATTAAAACTACAATGCAATACCACTTTACTCCTGCAAGAATGGCCATAATTAAAAAATAAAAATAATAGATGTTTTCATGGATGTGGTGAAGTGAGAATAATTTTACACTGCTGTTGGGAATGTAAACTAGTACAACCACTATTGAAAAACTGTAAAGAGATTCCCTAAAGAACTAAAAGTAGACCTACCATTTGATTCAGCAATTCCATTCCTAGATGTCCAGTCAAACAAAAGAAGTTATTATACAATTATATTAAAAAGACATGGCCAGTCGCAGTGGCTTATGCCTGTAATCCCAGCACTTTGGGAGGCTGAGGCAGGTGGATCATGAGGTCAGGAGATTGAGACCATTCTGGCTAACACAGTGAAACTCTGTCTCTACTGAAAATACAAAAACTTAGCTAAGTGTGGTGGCAGGCACCTGTAGTCCCAGCTACTCGGGAGGCTGAGGCAGCAGAATGGTGTGAACCTGGGAGGCAGAGCTTGCAGTGAGATGAGATCATGCCACTGCACTCCAGCCTGGGTGACACAGCAAGACTCCATCTCAAAAAAATAAAAATAAAAGACACTTGCACACACATGCATATAACAGCGTAAGTCACAATTGCAAAAATATGCAACAAGCCCAAATGCCCATCAATCAATGAGTGGATAAAGGAAATGTGATATTTATATACATACATACACACACACACCATGGAATACTACTCAACCATAAAAAAGAACAAAATAATGGCATTTGCAGCAACCTGGATGTAGTTGAAGACAATCATTCTCAGTGAAGTAACTCAGGAATGGAAAAGCAAACATTGTATGTTCTCACTTATAATTGGGAGCTAAGCTAGCTTATAATGTGAAGAAATAAGAATTATACAGTGGACTTTGGGGACTCAGGGGAAGGCAGTGAGGGACAAAAGACTACACACTGGGTACAGTGTACACTGCTTGGGTGATGGGTGCACCAAAATCTCAAAAATCACCACTAAATAATTTACATATGCAACAAAACAACACCTGTCCTGCAAAAAACCTATTGAAAAATAATATAGGAGCTGAAAAACAGAAAATATATATACATTTAAGAAAGAACCAAACTGATTTCATAGAGCTGAAAAACATACTGGAATAATTTTATAATACAATCACAAGTATTAACAGCAGAATATAACAAGCTCAAGAAAAATCACAGAGATCAAAGACTGGTTCCAGAACAAACAGCCATACAAATTAAATAAAAAGATAAAAAAGTGAACAAAATCTGTTAGAAATATGGGATTATGTAAAAAGACCAAAACTATGACTCTTTGGCATCTCTGAATGAGTGGGAGATAAAACAAACAACTTTGAATACATATTTGAGGATATTGTTAATGAAAATTGTATTAACCTCACTAGAGAGGCAACATTCAAATTTAAGAAATGCAGACAACTCCTGTGAGATATTATACAAGATAAACGTCTCCAAGACACATAGTAATCAGATTTTCCAAGGTCAAATTGAAAGGAAATATATAAAAGGCAGCTAGAGAGAAGGCGCGAGCAAACTACAAGGGGAACCCCATCAGACTAAGAGTATAACTTTCAGCAGACACCATAAAAGACAGAAGGAACTGCAGAATTATATGCAGCATTGTTAAAGAAAAAATCTTCAACCAAGAATTTCATATCTAGCCAAACTAAGCTTGTTAAGTGAAGAAATAAGATCCTTTTCAGACAAGCAAATGCTAAAGGAATTTGTCACCACCAGGCAAACCTTCTAAGAGGTCATTAAGAGAGTCCTAAATATGAAAATGAAAAATAGTTACTCACTATCACAAAAACACAATTAAACACATAGACCATTGATATAATGAAGTAGTCACAGAATCAAGTGTGCATAATAACTAGCTTATAATGCAAAGACAGGATCAATATTAGCCTTAAGTTTAAATGGGCTAACTGCACCAATTAAGAGGTACAGAGGGATAAGTTGGATAAAGAAGCAAGAACCAACAGTATGTTGTCTTGAAGAGACCCATCTCACATATAATGACACCCATAGGTTCAAAGTAAAGAAATAGAGAAAAATCTGCTGCAAAAATGGAAACCCAAAACAACAACAACAAAAGAAATAAACAAAAAAAACAGGGGTTGCTATTCTAATTTCAGACAAAAGAAACTCTAAACCAGCAACCATCAAAAGAGACAAAGAGGAACATTATATATTAATAAAGGGTTCAATTCAAAAAGACTTAATTATCCTAAATATATGTACAACCAACACAAGAGCACCCAGATTCACAATGTTCCAAGTAGCATACAAAGTGACCTAGAAAACCATAGCAAACTAGTGGGAGACTTTAACACTCCACTGGCAGTATTAGACAGATCTTTGAGGCATAAAACAAAGATATTCAGGACAAGACTTGACACTTGACCAGATAAACCTCACAAGCATCTACAGAAATTTCCTTCCTAAAAAAACAGAATATACATTTGTCTCATGTGCACTTGCAACATACTCTAAAATCAACCAATCAGCCATAGAAACATACTCAGCAAATTTGAAAAAAAAAAAAATGAAATCACACTAAGCACATTCTCTGACCACAGTGCAATAAAAATAGAAATCAATGCCAAGAATATTTCTCAAAACCATACAATTACATACGAATGGAGCAGCCTTCCCCTGAATGAAAATGAAGCTAAGGGAGCAATCAAGAAATTATTTGAAACTAATGAGAATAATACTAAAACATACCAAAATCTCTGGAACACAGCTAAAGCAATATTAAGAGGAAAGTTTATAGCCCACATAAATGCCCACATAAAAACATTGGTAAGATCTCAAATTAACAGCCTAATATCACACCTTGAGGAACTAGAAAAACAAGAGCAAACCAAAGCTATCAGAACACAAGAAATAACGAAAATCAGAACTGAACTGAATAAAATTGAGATGTGAAAAACCGCACAGAAGACCAACAAAACCAAAATTTGGTTCTTTGAAAGAATAAATAAGATAGACTACTGGCTAGACTAATAAAGAAAAAGAGAAGATCGAAGTAAACACAACCAGAAATCTCAAAGGGGACATCACCATCAAATCCACAGATACATGAAAAACCATTAGATAGTAGATCTCATAAACAACTTCAACAAAGTTTCTGGATAAAAAATAAATGTAAAAGAATCTGTAGTATTTCTACACATGAACAATGTCCAAGCTGAGTTCACAATAGCCACCAAAAATTAGAATGCTTAGGAATACAGCTAACCAGTGAGGTGAAAGATCTCTAAATGAGAATTACAAAACATTGAAAAAAATCAGAGATTATGAAAACAAATGAAAAAATATTCCATGTGCTGGTGGATAGGAAGAATAAATATTGTTAAAAAGTCATGCTACACAAAGCAATTTACAGATTCAATTCTATTCCTATCAAACTACCAATAACATTTTTTATAGAATTAAAAAAAAATTCTAAAAGGTATATGGAACAACAACAAGAGAAGCCCTAATAGCCAAACTAATTCTAAGCCAAAAGAACAAAGCTGGAGGAAACACATTACCAGAATTCAAACTATACTACAAAACTACAGTAACCAAAATGGCATGGTACTGGTACAAAAACAGAAAAATAGACCAATGGAAAAAAATAGAGAGCCAAGAAATAACATCACACGCATATAGCCATTTTATCTTTGACAAAGTCAACAAAAACACGCAGTGAGAAAAACTCCCTTCCGAGAAGATTCAAAGCAGTCTATAGGATGCCTCCAATCCTAATTTTCCACTCCCCTCCCAATAGAATAAAGATACAGGAAGCTGAGAATTGGGAAATTTTTACATACAATTAGCAGAAGGCCGATTAATAAAATAGTTATAATTATGCCAAAACTTTGTTAACCAAGAATTTGTCACAGACTGGGGCCTATGTAATGTAGAAACTATTCAGATACTATTCAAGTTGGTTTTATCATTGAAATACCAAAATATAGCATAAAATCACCTACAGTGTCACTGTATTTAAATGGTATTTCAAATTTCACTGCATTCAATTTTATTTCATGACTAAACAGAAGTTTGCAAGAAAAAGATTTTTTCATCACTCACAAAAAATATGAGGGTATAAAATTGTTATTAAGCAAGAGAAACTGAAGGGCTATAGTTTAAACAAAGAAGGGAGAACTTGCCTCTATAAAATATTTGGTTTTCAAAAATATGGTTAAAATTCTATTTCTAAGAACAAAATTGCATATGTTTATAATGTTTTCAGTTCCTCCCTCTTTAAACAAACTAATTTACAAATTTATTCTCAGAAATTACATATATCTATGCAATCATTAATTAACAGGCCTATGAGAATGCACACAATTTCCTCAATTTCATGGAAGGAATGGACAAAGCAATAAAAGGAGTTTATTTGTGAGTGACATTTTGAATAAGCCAAGCTCAAATGGTTTACTTTTGCAGTTGAGGACAACACACAGACAACCATATGTGAAGTATAATAGAGTACAAGATAAATGCTTTATAGCTATATTAAGAATCTCAAATAAGTCATAATGACGCTAGCAAAATCAGGTTAGCAATTACTGTTCAGAATGGAAAGCTGCAAAGGAATAAAAATTTGGAGCTCTGTATTTATTACATTAAATCTTTGTGTCTCATCAGACTTATTCTACCTCTCGATTTCCATAAATAAGATTGATTTTTGTATTTCAAGTTTTAAAAAATCAATTTTTCCTTCTTTTAGCTTTATTCTTTAACCACTGAAGGAACATGAGTATTGCTCACATGAGCACCAAGAGAAAGTCTAGTATGATTACCCATTTAGAGTGGAGCAAACAGAGCTTAATCACAATCCAAGGTCACAAATATACGCAGATAAGTTATGTCCTTATATATCCCTACAATAATGTCAAACTGACTTGGGCTCAGGTTGCCCATATATTTGATTCAACATTGTTCTGGGTATTTTTTTCAGGGTGTTTAGGATGAGATTATCATTTAAATAGGCAAACTTTTGAGTAAAGCAGATTGTTTTCCATGATGTGAATGGGTCTAATACAATCAGTTGAAATCCTGAATAAAAATAAATAAATAAAGATGGATCTTCCCAGAAAAAGAGAAAAATCTCTAGCCAACTTTCTTTGGACTTTACCTGCAATAACAGCTTTTATTGTATCTACGGCAGATGACCTTTTTACTGGAACTGAAATATTGGCTCTCCCAGATTTCCAGCCTGTCAGCCCACCATGTGTATTTTGAACTTGTCCACTTCCATACTTGTCTAAGCTAATCCCTTGTAATAAAGGTCCTTCTATATTTACTGTTGTTTGAATGTTTATCCTCTCAAAAACTCATGTTGAAACTTAATTCCCAAGGTTGCAGTATGGAAAGGTGGGATCTTTAAGAATTGATTGGGTCATGAGGGCTCTGCTTTCATAAATGAATGAACATATTTATGCCTTAATGAATTAATAGGTTCTCATGTGAGTGGAACTGCTGGCTTCATAAGAAGAAATACCTGAGCTAGCATACTCAACTCCCTTACCATGTGATACCCTGCACTGCTCCAGTACTCTTCAGAGAGTCCTCACCAGTAAGAAGGCCCTCACCAGATGTGGCCATTTGACCTTAGACTTTTATTAGCCTCCATATGTGTAAAAGTAAAAAGATAAATTTATTTTCCTTACAAATCATGCAGTTTCAGGTATTCGGTTAAAAGGAGCAGTAAATGAAATGAGATGGAAAATTGGTACTGAATAGTCAATGACAATGAATACCTGAAAATATGAAAGCTGCTTTGGGACCACGTATTAGGCAGAGGCTGAAAGAATTTGGAGGAGCAGGCTAGAAAAAGCCAAGATTCTTGTAAGGGCTTAGACAACAAGAAGACTAAGAAAAGTTTGGAAATCCTTAGCAATTGATTAAGGGTTTATGACAAAAATGCTGATAGAAATCTGGACAGTAAATACCATTCTAATGAGGTTTTAGATAGAACTGAGCAGCAAGGTATCAGAAACTAGAATAGAGGCCATTCTTTTTATTTATTTATGACTGGATAATATGGTTTGGCTGTGTCCCCATCCAAATATCATATTGAATTATGGCTCCCACAATCCCCATGTGTCATGAGAGGGACCTGGTGGGAGGTAATTGAATCATTGAGGTGGATTTTTCCCATGTTGTCCTTGTGATAGTGAATAAGTCTCACGAGATCTGGTGGTTTTATAAAGGGCAGTTTCCCTACACATGCTCTCTTGTCTGCCACCACGTAAGACGTGCCTTTGCTTCTCTTTCACCTTCCACCATGATTGTCAGGCCTCCCCAACCATGCAGAACTGTGAGTCCATTAAACTTCTTTTTCTTTATACATTACCCAGTCTCAGGTATGTCTTTATTAGCAGTATATGAGAACAGACTAAGACATTGGCAAATAACTTGGCTGCATCAGGTCAAATGTAGGGCTTTATGAATGCAGAAATTAAGAACAAAGAATTCGAAAATAACATAAGAAATTTTTAAGGAACAAAGTGTTTGGGCTGCCACATAGCTACTTTTAGCAGCTTATATTAAGCTGTGAGAAGGAAAAATTGATTTAAAGAGAGAATTTATAATCAAAAGGGAAGCAAAGTAGAAAGATTTGGAAAACTCTAAGCCTGGTCATGTAGAGTGAAAAAACATGTTTGTGAGAGGAAACAAAGGGTGAAATCAAGTGACCTTTTGCTAAGGAGATTAGTACAGAGAGAAGGGATTATCAAGAAAATGGATAAAAACCCTGAAGTCTCTTTAGAGATCTTTGGGTCTTCCCTTCCCATCACAGGCTCAGATACCTAGGAGAGCTTAACTGCTTCTGTGAAAAGACCCAGGGTTTCCTCCATGGGCTTGTTGCCCAGGTTCCCTTGATGTCTCTGCCCTGCATTTCAGCACAAGATTCCTTGGCCACCCTAGCCATGGCTCACATAGCCCCAGGTGCAGCTTGACCAGCTTCTCTGAATAATAGAAGCTGTAAACCTTTGAGGCATCCATGTGGTAATTATTCAGGCCCACAGAATGCAAGAGCCTATGTAGGCATGGAAACGTCCACTTAGATTTCAAAGAATATACCAAACAGCTTTTAGCCCAGCAGAGACTTATTATTAAATCTTCCATTATTATTATTAAATCTTAAGGATGGAGAAATTATTCTTATTCTCCATCCTTAAGAATATTTTCTCCATCCTTAAGATTTAATGTCAGCCCTCTTTGGTTTCAGACTTTCTTGGGGCTTGTTATCCCTTTCTTTTTGCTTTTTTTTCCCTTTCACAATGGGAATGTTTACCCTATACCTGTCCCACCATTGTATCTTGGAAGTAGATAACTTCTTTTAACTTTACATATGGGGCTTTGGACTTTTGATTTGGTGCTGATATATATGATGATATTGGGACTATGGGAATGGAATAAACTATTTGGGTGTGAGAAGGTCATCATTTTCTGGGGTCCAGAGGAAAGATACTATCGTTTTAATGTTTGTCTCCTCCAAAACTTATGTTGAAATGTAACCCCCAATGTGGCAGTATTGAGAAGTAAGGCCTTTAAAAGGTAGTTGGGTCATAAGCGCTCTGCACTCATGAATGTATTAATCAATTTATGAATTAAAGGATTGATGGGTTAATGGATTAATGGGTTATCACAGGAGTAGCACTGGTGACCTTATAAGAAGAGACCTGAATTAGCATGCTCAGCCCTCCTATCATGTGGTGCCCTGAACCAACTTGAGACTTCAGAGTCCCAACCAGAAAGAAGACCCTCACCAAATGTGGTCCTTTGACTTTAGACTTCTTAGCTTCCGTAACTATAAAAAAGAAAAATCTTGTTTTTTTTTAATGCATCACCGCAGTTTCAGATATTCTGTTACAAGCAACAGAATATAAACTAAAACCATGTGTACACACATCCTGTTGGTTTTGTTTTTCTGGAGAACCCTGATTAGTACATCTACACTTTATCAAGTGGACCAGCGTACACATGAGGCAAATGTGGATTGTTAGTTTCTGTATGAGTACTAGCATAGTTACCAGATGACTCTGACAGCCCATCCAAGTCAGGTTTCTTTTTCTGTTCTCTTTGTTTTCACAATCCTATTTTAAAATCTTAGAGTTATCTGGGTCTGTTAAAGTTGCTAGTTATTGTCCCTAGAATTGTCTTTGCACAAAGTTTTGTAAAATGCCTCCTCAAGTATGTTAAAGTATGTTAAAGCTAGTTTTATTATTACTTATGTTTGTACCACTTGCTATTAATACTTACATCATGGTGTGTTTCTCTTGCTTTCTTCTTTTCTAATGCTTTTTATCACTTGCCTCCCTTAAACATTTTTTTATATATTTGTGCATTAAGATTAAGTGCTGTCTTATGATCTACTGCTCCTTTGGCTGCATCTTTTTCTCATAAAGTTTAAACTTATTCTCATTTCATGCTTGTCTCTCTACCTCCAATTAAAAAAAAAAAAAAAACAGTAAATGGATCAGCCTGGCTTTCACAAGAGAAGAAAAGTAAAAATATCACAGAAAATAAGCACTTTCTCTCCAGTGCTTCCTGTATCTTCACTTCAAAATGTCCACTATTCAAATATCTCAATAGTATTGCTATGTCATTACTCTCTCCTTTGATTGTTTTATGGCCAGTTTCTAGGGCTTACTTATGTGAAGCATCAAGTTGGAGATTAAGGTATATCATTATTTTTGCTGGCAAAGTTGTTTCCTTCATCTGGGCCTCAGTCTCTATCTGGAAAATGAGAGGGTTTGCCTAAATGTTCTCTAGGGAAACTTTCAAGTCTGATAGTCTGTCCTTCCATGATTTTAACCTTAGTGTGTGTGTGTGTGTGTGTGTGTGTATGGGGGGACAGTCTATATATATGTGTGTGTGTATATATATGTGTGTGTGTGTGTATATATGCATACAAAATGTGTAAAATGAATTTCACATTCACTTTTACAGGCTTTCATCCAGATCATTAGCATTGCTTAGGTTTAGCTGGATTTCATTAAGGTATATATGCCTTATTGTACAATGAATGTAAACACCACAAAGAGAAGGGAAGAACTGAAAAATAGAATACTACTTTTCAATTTGAAATTGTTTGCACATCTCTGAGATAGCAAATTCGAAAAATCTTTATAATATTAAATATGAGCAGTTGCCATATTTCACAGAAGTAAAATGAACTATTTTCCTCCATGGTGTTTTTAAGTAGGACATTTTCTAAGCATAACCTGAAATGCCAACTGTGATTCTAGTATGCTAGAGGTCATGAGAGTATAACTTAATATATAGACTTATTTTGCACATTCCCTAGTCACGATAATTTTTGCACTCGGAATACGTTTATTACCTAAAGGAATTCTACCCACACTTGCACGTCTTCATGATAAACATGTATTACTCAAAGAAAGACGCATGAGTATAATGCATAGGCACATATGTGGGTGTGTATATACATATATTTCTCATATGAAGGAGAAATACACTAAAACTTAAAATAATTTTTAATTTGCAGAATTTTTCATAAAAATATATAAAAGAAAATACATTATGTTCATAATTCCATAAAAGTCTAATCATCCACATAAATTCAAGCAAGATTCCTATATTTTAAATCCCCAGGTACAGAGCATAGCATGTGACACCAAACTTTCTGTTTTCTGCAACCAATAAAGATTAATGGTAAACTGTGAAAATGCATTTTATGGTAGGGAATAAGTGAAGCTTTGAAAAAGATCAGAATAATTTTCTCCCACAAATTGCTCTTTTACAATATGACCTTGAAATCCTAGTCATCAAGGGCTCTTACACACAGAGACACTAAATTTTGTAGGCAAACAGCTTAAGTGTTGGTTTAACATTTTTATCTCATTAGTGAAATACTTTCTTATATAAGTTGCAGAACAGTTTAAATCCTGTAAGAATTAAAAATAGACCCATTGGCTTTTGAGACAAGTGTCTTAAACAGAAGTGTTTCATTATATTTATAAGATCTTATGGTAAAATAGATAAAAATAGAATTTGTATCATGTTAGCATTGTGCATTGACTGGCTTGAAAAGAGAAGCTACTTTTTCCTGCATGTTTTCTAAAGATCAAAATTATAAAATGTCATGCTTTCTCACTTTATCCTGACCAAATCATAAAAATGCATTTCAATACCTAAGGTTAAATATTAATCAACCCATATACTACCTTACCGAGAAGACATTGGGTAACATTTTAGAACCAAGAAATTCCAGGGTTTGTTTCATGTTTCAAAATTTCAGAGATTTCCATAGCATCTTTATGTTCCACCACAGCCTTTTGGTAATTTCTCTAACAGAATGAAAGATTAGTAAATTCTAAGCATACCTCCTTTGTTGAAGTAAATGGTTTTGACATGAAAGTTCTTCTAATTTTGCCTTAGAAACATTGTTTCTAAGATTGAAGTAGTTTTGTTGTTGTTTTTGTTGTTGTTTTTCATGTCTGTTGTCTTATTCTGGTTTTCTGTGATGGTGAGGGAGCCATATTTTTGCCTAGCAAGTGCCTAGATATGCTCTAATAATAGAAGATATTTCAAGGTGTCTTCACATTGGCGAATGCCTCAGCTTACCTATCTAACCATGGCTTCTGGACTCCTGGGGTATGTAGTTGAAGTTTTCTAGGGAATGTCCACTAATGGAAATCAAATCAGTCCCCTCCGCAAAAAGTGATCTGTTACCTCTTAGGTCGATATGATACCTCTGACTGTGATATATTAAACTGATACAAAATAATTGTATTATAACCTGTTGCTCAACTCTATTAATGTGTCCTTAGAGGGAAGGAGGTGATTGCCCCCCCAGAGGATACTTGACGATGTCTGGAGATATTTTGGTTGCTGTTACTGAGACAGGCATGCTACTGGCATCTAGTAGGTCAAGGATACTACTAAACATCCTATGACAGAGCTCATCATAGCAAAGAATTATCTGGATCCAAGTGTCAGTAGTGCCAAGGTTGAGCAACTCTGCCTTACTGAGATGCTTACATCATGTATTTGTTATTTGAATGTTCACTACATGAAAAACACTGTATTTTTCCTTAATGTTTATCAGGCATATACTAAGTGCCTGACACTATACTAACTGATTTACACAAATCACTTCATTTAGTCTTCATAATACACCGGAGAGGAAACTCAAGCTAAAGGACTGTGTCATTTACCATGTATTACATATTTTATAGGTGATTGGACTAAATCTAGGGTGTATGATCTTAACCACCAAGGTGCTCAATATCCAAATTATGGTGGAGGTACTTCTTGTGTCACATGGCTCCTTTTGGACTTATGGTGAAGTATATTGAATCTCTGCCCAGAAAATGAACATATTATATGTTCAAAGACATAAAGTGTTGCAGATAATCTCACAAAGTTTCATCACATAGCCCCACCCATCCAGACATCCCTGGATTAAAACTGCCTTACTGGGAGAGAAAAATGAGTAAACACATAATTTCAAAAAGCTTGGTAAATTTTATGAATCCCAGTATTATTCCTGACATAGGGTACTAAATATTTACTGGGTGAATCATGGAAGATTGGCCAAGAATGAGAAGGGTAGAGAGAACAGGGTGTACTTGTAACTTCTATGCTGTAAGGAAATAAGAGTTACTCAGGCAGTAATTTGCTTTGATAGGAGCTAATCCAAACATACCCCATCCACAATTTTAAATGAGCATATACCAAGAGTTCTACTGCAGCAAATATCTCTGTAAGACTGAACTCTCTTCTGCAGAATAATAATGTATCTTATTTTCTTGTTTACATATTGCTTTATTCCTATATTAAACTGTACATTCCTCTAACTCAGGGAATCTCCTACTCATTCTCATTTTTCATACTGTGCTGCATTTTAGAATAGATTCTTCTACATAATACTCAGTAAATAATATTTGTTGAAATATTTAAGGACTAGAAATACAGAGAACATTAAATCCAGTGGTTTGTACACCTTTTTATTCTTGAGTAGTAAAACCTTTTCACAAAATGGGCTATACCATAAAACAAATATAAGAGATTAGAGAAGAGAAGGAGGAATAAATAAAAGAGACAGAAGAGATACAAGAAAGGAAGAAAAAAGGGAAGAAGAAAGCAGAAAGAGAGAAAGGAGACAGGGGCATAAGCAGAGGAGAATAAAAGCAAGAGAGGAGATGAGAGAGTGTGAATTCTAGTGCTGTATAAGCTTGGGAAAGTTAACAGTTCTTTTTCACTTTTTTTTACTTTAAGGTGGAGATGATAACATTACTACCTCACAGAATATGGAAGGTCTAAAATTTGTTTGTACTTATAAAGTGCTTAGAACAGTGCTTGCCCCAAAACTGGAAGCATTCCCTTTGAAAACTGGCACAAGACAGGGATGCCCTCTCTCACCACTCCTATTCAGCATAGTGTTGGAAGTTCTGGCTAGGGCAATCAGGCAAGAGAAAGAAGTCAAGGGTATTCAGTTAGGAAAAGAAGACGTCAAATTGTCCCTGTTCGCAGATGACATGCTTGTATATTTAGAAAACCCCATCATCTCAGCCTAAAAT
>NW_012114722.1:6120978-6141293 GCF_000951035.1 Colobus angolensis palliatus | reverse complement strand
ACGTATTTTTATTGCGGCACTATTCACAACAGCAAAGACTTGGAATCAACCCAAATGTCCATCAGTGACAGACTGGATTAAGAAAATGTGGCACATATAAACCATAGAATACTATGCAGTCATAAAAAAGGATGAGTTCGTGTCCTTTGTAGGGACATGGATGCAGCTAGAAACCATCATTCTCAGCAAACTATTGCAAGAACAAAAAACCAAACACCGCATGTTCTCACTCATAGATGGGAACTGAACAATGAGATCACTCAGACTCTGGAAGGGGAACATCACACACCGGGGCCTATTATGGGGAGGGAGGAGGGGGGAGGGATGCCATTGGGAGTTATACTTGATGTAAATGACGAGTTGATGGGTGCTGACGAGTTGATGGGTGCAGCACACCAACATGGCACAAGTATACATATGTAACAAACCTGCACGTTGTGCACATGTACCCTAGAACTTAAAGTATAATAAAAAAACAAAAACAAAAACAAAAACAGAACAGTGCTTGCCCCATAGCAAGTATTTGTCATTATTGGTATTATTCAGTTCTTATCCTGCTGTACTCACTTAGAGGCTATGAGTACAGAGAAAGTTTAAAACCTGACTCCCTCCCAAAAGAAGTTTGTGATCTAGCTTGTCATGGACTTGAAAAAGACAGACATCCCTGGGTTAAAATTGGCTTACTGGGAGAGAAAAATGAGTAAACTAGTAAGTTAGTCATTAATTTAATTATTCCCAGCTTTTAGTTATAGTAAACATATTTCCTAGTTTGCTTGGGGCAGGTCTCGCCTTTGCATGTTATTCTACCACCATGATTAATTGAGTCTCTTTTCACTCTCAAAAATGCCCCATTTTGGATACTATATTTAATAGTAATTCTGCTTATTTGTATATTAGAAGCTCTGAAGGCCTTATATTTGAGAAAAAATAAGTATAATTGAAAACTCAGAGGATTAAAATCAAAAACACATTGTAGTAAAACTACTCTATCTTCTTAAAATATTTGATTTGTCTTCTTAAAAGTCTTTGATTTTCCCTTGAGACTAACTTCATTGCAATGTTCCTTTGATGTAATCTTCAGAACAAAAAATGATAGTAATAAGTATTTTCTAGCTTTTAAGAACTATACTTAAAGGTAACTAAAATGGTCATTTAAACATATATAGCGTCTATGGAACATTTGTTATATCCCCTAATATAGTATATTTACTGTTCCCTACACACAGACACATGCACGCACGCACGCACACACACACACACAGACACACAGGTGTGCCTACACACTGAGTAAAAGAAATTCAGATTCCATTTACTACTTTACCATGCACAACAAGATAAAAGCTATTCATTCAAACACATATAGGAATACTGTTTTTTAATTCTTTTTATTTCAATAGTTTTAGAGGTACAAGCAGATTTTGGTTACATAGGTGAATTGTATAGTAGAGAAGTCTAGGATTTTAGGACACCCATCACTCAAGTAGTGTACTTTGTACCCAATACGTTATTTTTCACCCTTAGTCATCTCTTACCTTTCTGTATTCTGAGTCTCCAATGATCATTATGCTACTCTGTATAACTTTGCATACCCATAGCTTAGCTCCCACTTATAAGTGGTAACAAAAGATATTTGGTTTTCAATTCTTAAGTTACATCACTTAGAATAATGGCCTTCAGTTCCATTCAAGTGCTGCAAAACACATTCTTCAGGCTGAATAGCGTTCTATAGTATTCACCACATTTTATTATTTTTATATTTTTTACTTCAATATGTTTTGGAGGAACAGGTGGTGTTTTGTTACATGAATAAGTTCTTTAGTGGTGATTTCTGAGATTTTGGTGCACTCATCACCTGAGCAGTGTACACTGTATCCAATGTGTTGTTTTTTATCCATCATCAACCCCACCCTTTCCCCTGAGTCTCCAAATTCCAATGTATCATTCTTTATGAATTTGGGTTCTCATAGTTTAGCTTCCACATATGAGTCAGAACATGCAATATTTGGTTTTTCCTTCCTGAGTTACTTCACTTAGAATAGTAGCCTCCAGTTCTATCCAGGTTGCTGAAAATGCCATTATTTTGTTCCTTTTCATGACTGAGTAGTATTCTAGTGTGTGTGTGTGTGTGTGTGTGTGTGTGTATGAATACTAACAAAATGTGTGTGTGTGTATATATATATATATATATACACACACCACATCGTGTACATATGGTGTATGTGTATATATATATATATACACATTGTGTACATATGATGTGTGTGTATATATATATGAATACTATCAAAATGTGGTGTATATATATATATACACACACACACACACAAACCACATTGTATATATATATGGTGTGTGTGTGTGTATATATATATATATATATACACACATCACATTTTCTTTATTCACTTATTCACTCATTGACTGATGGACATTTGGGTTGATTCCATGTTTTTGCAATTGTGAATTGTGCTGCTATAAACATACGTGTGCAAGTATCTTTTTCGTATAATGACTTCTTTTCCTCTCGGTAGATACCTAGCGATGGGATTGCTGGATCAAATGGTAGTTCTACTTTCAGTTCTTTAAGGAATCTCCACATTGTTTTTTATGGTGGTTGTACTAGTTTACATTCCCACCTAGAGTGTAAAAGTGTTCCCTTTTCACCACATCCCTGCCAACATCTATTTTTTTTTAATTTTTTGATTGTGGCCATTCTTGCAGGAATTAGGTGGTATTGTATTGTGGTTTTTATTTGTATTTACCTGATTATTAGTGATGTTGAGTATTTTTCCATATACTTGTTGGCCATTTGTATTATCTTATTTTGAGAATTGTCTATTCATATCTGTAGCTCACATTTTGATGGGATTCTTTGTTTCTGTCTTATTGATTCATTTGAGTTTCTTGTAGATTCTGGATATTAGCTTTTTGTTGGATGTATAGATTGTGAAGATTTTCGTCCACTCTGTGAGTTGTCTGTTTACACTGTGGATTATTTCTTTTGCTGTGCAGGAACTTTTTAGGTTAATGAAGTCTCATCTATTTATCTTTGTTTTTGTTGCATTTGCTTTTGGGCTCTTGGTCATGAAGTCTTTGCCTAAACTGATGTCAAGAAGGGTTTGCTTGAAGTTATCTTGTAGAATATTTATGATTTCAGGTCTTAGATTTTGGTCTTTTACCCATCTTGAGTTGAATTTTATATAGGATGGTAGATGAGGATTCAATTTTATTCTTTCACATGTAGCATGCCAATTATCCCTGCACCATTTGTTGAATAGGATGTCCTTTTCCCACTTTATGTTTTTGTTGGCTTTGTCAAATATATGTTAGCTGTGAGTATTTAGGTTTATTTCTGGGATCTCTGTTCTGTCCCACTGGTCAATGTGCCTATTTTTATACCAGTACCATGCTGTTTTGGTGACAATAGCCTTGTAGTAAATTCTGAAGTCAGGTAATATAATGTCTCCAGATTTTTTCTTTCTCTCTCTTTTTTTTTTCACTTAGTCTTGCTTTGGCTCTGCAGGCTACCTTTTTGGTTCCATATGAATTGTAGGATTGTTTTTTATAGTTCTTTTAAGAATGATGGTGGTGTTTTGATGGGAATTGCATTGAATTTGTAGATTGCTTTTGGCAGTATGGTCATTTTCACAATATTTTTTCTACCCATCCATGAGCAAGGGATGTGTTTCCATTTGTTTGTGTCATCTATGATTGCTTTCAGCAGTGTTTTGTAGTTTTCTTTGAAGAGGTCTTTCCTGTCCTTGCATAGGCATATTCCTAAGTATTTTATTTCATTTTTCTCTTTTGCAGCTATTGTGAAAGGAATTTAGTTCTTGATTTGATTCTCAGATTAGTCACTGTTTTGTATAGCAGAGCTACTAATTTATGTAAATAAATTTTGTATCCTGAAAGTTTGCTGAATTCATTTACCAGTTCTAAGAACTTTTCGGATGACTTTTTTGGGTTTTCTAGGTATACGACCATATCCTCAGCAAACAGTGACAATTTGACTTCCTCTATACCAATTTGATTGCTTTTTATATCTTTCTCTTGTCTGATTGCTCTGACTAGGACTTCCAGTACTATATTGAATAGAAGTGGTGAGAGTGGGCATTCTTGTCTTGTTCCAGTTCTCAGGGGAAATATTTTCAACTTTTCCCAATTCAGTACAATGTTGGCTGTGGGTTTGTCATAGATGGCTCTTATTACCTTAAGTTATGTCTCTTCTATGCCAATTTTGCTGAAGTTTTTAATCCTAAAGTGATGCTTGATTTTTTCAAATGCTTTTTCTGTATGTATTGAGATGATCATGTGATTTTTTTAATCTTAATTCTGTTTATGTGGTGTACCACCTTTATTGACTTACGTGTGTTAAACCATCCCTGAATCCCTGTTAGAAAAAAAAACCCACTTGATTATGGTGAATTATCTTTTCGATATGCTGTTGGATTTGTTTCTCTAGTATTTTTTTGAGAATTATTGCATCAATGTTTATCTGGAATATTGGTCTGTAGCTTTCTTTTTCTGTTGTTTCTTTTCCTGGTTTTGGTATTAGGGTGATACTGGTTTCTTGGAATGATTAAGGGAAAATTCCCTCTTTCTCCATCTTTTGGAATACTGTCAGCAGGCCTGACACCAATTCTTCTTTGTATGTATGATAGAATTCAGCTGTGAATCTGTCTAGTCCTGGACCCTTTTTTTGTTGGCAAATTTTTGTTACCATTTCAATCTTAGTGTTTATTATGGTCTGTGCAGGGATTCTATATCTTCCTGGTTTAATCTAGGAGAATTGTATATTTCCAGGAATTTACACATCTCCTCTAGGTTTTCTAGTTCATATGCATAAAGGTGTTCATAGAAGCCTTGAATAATCTTTTGTGTTTCTGTGGTATCAGCTGTAGTATCTCTCATTTCATTTCTATTTAAGCTTATTTTGATCTTCTCTTCTTGGTTAATCTAGCTAAAGGTCAATCAATTTTTTTTATCTTTTCAAGGAACCAACTTCTTGTTTTATTTATCTTTTGTGTTTTTTTGTTTTGGTTGTTGTTTCTATTTTATTTAGTTCTGCTCTTTGTTATTTCTTTTCTTCTGCTGGGTTTGGCTTTAGTTTGTTCTTGTTTCTCCAGTTCCATGAGGATTGACCTTAGATTGTCTATTTGTGCTTTTCAGATGATCATTCAGGAGCAGGTTATTTAATTTTCATGCATTTGTATGTTTTTGTGGGTTCCTTTTAGAGTTGATTTCCAATTTTATTTCACTGTGGTCTGAGAGAGTACTTGATATAATTTTGATTTTCTTAAATTTACTGAGTTTTTTTTGTGGCCTATCATATGAAGGTCTATCTCAGAGAATGTTCCATGTGCTGATGAACAGACTGTATATTCTGCAGTTGTTGGGTAGAATGTTACATATATATCCATTAAGTCCATTTGTTGTAAGGTATAGTTTAAGTCCATTGTTTCTTTGTTGACTTTCTGTCTTGATGACCTGTCTAGTGCTGTCAGTGGAGTACTGAAGTTTATCACTCTTATTGTGTTGCTGTCTATCTCATTTCTTAGGTCTAGTAGTAATTGTTTTATAAATTTGGGAGCTCCAGTGTTAGGTGCATACATATTTAGAATTGTGATATTTTCCTGTTGGACTAGTCATTTTATCATTTTATAATGTCCCTATTTGTCTTTTTTAACTGTTGTTGCTTTAAAATTTGTTTGGTCTGATATAAGAGTAGCTACTCTTGCTTGCTTTGGGTGTCCATTTGCATGGATCCCTCTACCTTAAGTTTATGTCAGTCCTAATGTGTTGCATGAGTCTCTTGAAGACAGAAGATACTTGGTTGGTGAATTCTTATCCATTCTGCCATTGTCTATCTTTCAAGTGGAGCATTTAGAACATTTACATTCAATGTTAGTACTGAGATGTGAGGTACTATTCTATTCATGGTGATATTAGTTACCTGAATACCTTGTATTTTTGTCACTGTGTTATTGCTATATGGGTCCCTTGAGATGTATGCTTTAAGGAGGTTCTATTTTGGTTTATTTTCAAGATTTGTTTCAAGATTTAGAGCTCCTTTTAGCAATTCTTGTAGTGCTGGCTTGGTAGTGGCAAATTCTCTCAGCATATGTGTGCCTGAAAAACACTGTATCTTTTCTTCATTTATGAAACTTAATTTTCCTGGATACACAATTCTTGGCTGATGATTGTTTTGTTTAAGGAGGCTAAAAATAGGACTCCAATCCCTTCTAGATTGTAAGGTTTCTGCTGAGAAATCTGATGTTAATCTGATAGGTTTCCCTTTATAGGTTACCTGATACTTTTGCGTCACAGCTCTTAATATTCTTTACTTAGTCTTGACTTTAGATATCCTGATTAGTATGTGCCTTGGTGATGATCTTTTTATGATTAATTTCCCCTGTGTTCTTTGAGCTTCTTATATTTGGATATCTAGATCTCCAGCAAGGCCAGGGAACTTTTCCTTGACTATTCCCTCCAATATGTTTTCCAAGCTTTTGGATTCTTCTTCTTCCTTAGGAGCACCAATTATTCTTAGGCATACATATTTAAAATTGTCCCAAACTTATTTTAGGATTTGTTCTTTTTTAAAAATTCTTTTTTCTTTGTCTTTGTCAGATTGGGTTAACTCAAAACCCTTGTCTTTGAGCTCTGAAGTTCTTTCTTCTGCTTGGTTGATTCCATTGCTAAGACTTTCCAGTGCATTTTGCAATTCTCTAAGTGTGTTCTTGATTTCCAGAAGTTGTGATTGTTTTTTATTTATGCTGTCTGTTTCATTAAATAATTTTTTTTTCATATTGTGTATCACGTTTATGATTCTTTAAAGTTGGACTTCACATTTCTCTGGTGCCTCCTTGATTAGCTTAATAATCCACCTTCTGAATTCTTTTTCTTGCAATTCAGAGATTTCATCTTGGTTTGGATCCATTGCTGGTGAGCTGGTATGATCTTTTGTGGGTGTTAAAGGACCTTGTTTTGTCATATTACCAGAATTGTTTTTCTGGTTCCTCTCATTTTGGTACACTATGTCAGAGGGAAGATCTGGAGCTCAAGTCTGCTGATGTGGTTTTCACTCCTTTCCCCTAGGAATGGGGCTTCCTGAGAGTTCAACTGTAGTGATTATTTTTGCTCTTCTGAGTCTAGCCTCCCAGCACAGCTACTGGGCTCCAGGCTGATACTGAGGAGTGTCTACATAGAGTCCCGTGATATGGTTTATCCTCACGTCTTGCAGCACCTGCTCTGGTGGAGGCAGGAGGGGAGTGAAGTGGACTCTCTGAGGATCTTTGGTTGTGGTTTTGTTTAGTTTGCTGGGTTTGTGTTGGTTAACCTCCAGCAAGGAGGTGGCACTTACACGATTGAATCAGCTGCAGTCCTAAAAGGAGGATGCAAACTTGCCCTAGGGACATGTGATTAAGTATTCAGGTTTCTCAGGTGGTGGGCAGAGCCATAGAGCTCCCAAGAGATTATGACCTTTCTCTTTGGTTATCAGTGTGGATAGAGAAAGATCACCAGGTGGGTGCAGGGATAGGTGTGTCTAAGCTCAGCCTCTCTTTGGGCAGAGTTTGCTGTGGCTGCTGTGGGGGATGGACTGTGATTCCCAGTCCAATGGAGTTAAATTCCCAGGAGGATTATGGCTGCCTCTTCTATGTTATACAGGTTACCAGGGAAATTGGGGAAAGCTGGCAGTCACAGGCTTCATCCTGCTTCCGTATAGCCTATAGTCCTAAAAGTCAGCCTCACTCCCATCATGCCCCCCCAACAG
Source organism: Colobus angolensis palliatus (assembly GCF_000951035.1). Taxonomy (NCBI): domain Eukaryota; kingdom Metazoa; phylum Chordata; class Mammalia; order Primates; family Cercopithecidae; genus Colobus; species Colobus angolensis. Next base: position 6,133,519 of record NW_012114722.1, on the reverse strand, counting down.
CACCGACTCTGTTTCCAGGCAGCCAGTGGCCAGGACTGAGAACTTACCCAAAACCACAAGCCTCCCAACTAAGGAAGCAAGCAGACTCACAGTTTTTTGACATCTCAGGAAGCCTGTAGAAGGGATTCAGTTCATTCCAAGGGTCTGTGGATTCTCTCGGCTTTCCTGGTATGTTCCTACAGCAGTTCTTGGAGCAAAAGTTCATGATGTGAGTCTCCACGTGCTGCTCTGTCCATTCGAGCAGGAGCTGCAAGTTGGTCATGCCTCCTATCTGCCATCTCAATCCCCACGTTTTCTTTCCTGCTCATCAGTTGATAGGCACTTAGGTTGAATCCATATCTTTGCAATTGTGACTTGTGCTGCAATAAACATATGTGTTCAGATGTCTTTTACATAAAGTGACTTCTTTTCCTTTGAGTAGATACTCAGTGGTAGGATTGCTGAATTGAATGGCAGATCTAAATTTAGTTTTTTGAGAAATCCCTATCCTGCTTTTCATAGAGGCTCTACTAATTTACATTTCTACCAACAATGTTATAAACATTCCTTTTTCAGCACATCCATTCATATATATATATATTTACTTTTTAACAATGGCCCTTCTGGCTGGGTTAAATTGGTATTTTACTGTGGTTTTAATTTTCATTTCTCTGATAATTCATGATATTGAGCATTTTTTTCTCATATTTGTTGGCCATTTGTATATCTTCTTTTGAGAAATGTCTTCTCATGTCCTTTGCCCACTCCTACAAGTTTGTAAAAGATAAGCATTTGTCATGGGGACAACTACTTGTATACTTAACATATATTACAGAGGCAAAATATTTTAGTTCCTTATTTGCTTTCTTGCATTTGTGAGTGAGGCCCACTAAGGGAATGAAAATATTCAGTAATAATTTCCTTACCAAGTCTTACATGAAATTTTTCATGGTGTTTGTTATATTTCAATTTAGCATTGGCTAATTTTTAGAGTTACTCTTGTTCAAAAATAAATTACTCCTAGATAAGTACTAAGTTAGCTGAAGCTTACTCAAGGCAGGCTTTGAAAACTGGCTTTTTGTAATTATAGATTTCAAATGTCTGGGTTTTTTTTTTGTTTGTGTTTTGTTTCTTTCCCTTTTTTTGGTGGCACTAGAATCTAGGTTAACCCCTCACTGCTTCTGTAAGCTGGATAATAAATAATCTTTCCTGATTTTTAATAAAATTCAAGCCAGGATTTTTAAATTTTTGTCTGTTTTATTCATATGATTACCTCATGCATCTATACACTTGAACTAACATGTTTGCTCTCAGGAAATACATTCATTATGTGTGTATATATATATATCAATTCCTCATGAACCTGGAAGCGGGGGTATTAGCTTCTTGTTTTGAATGTTAGAACAAGAAAAGTCCATGTGATTTCTAGAGTCCTTACTTAGATTGAAGTTTTAAAAATATCACGAAATGCTTGGTTTCTTCTTCCAGAACTACAAAACAATCACCTAAAATTACTTATTGCCGCAAGTTTTCATAGCGTGCAGAAAATATTTTCTTCATTAAGAAGGCAGTGATAATGTTGAGTCAGAAAGGATGGTGTATTTTTGATGCATTAATCTAGTAAACTTAATATCAACTCTAGGCAGAAAGAGTATTTTAGAAGATATTAATAACATTGTGTTGCATGGCTCATGAAAGCCTTACAATATTTCTTTGTGTTTCTGTACATGTTGAATTAGATATTAAGTAAATTCATAAGTGAGAATTTTTGCAATCCAGAAGGCTTTAATGGTAAGCAACACAAAATGTATTTTATCTCACGGCTACTCCTAAAAACAAGAATCTTAACAAAAGTATCTGAAACAGACTTATTTTAAAGGAGAAGAACGTGCTCTTCAGCAATATAACAATGGTTCATCCTCCCAAAATTTAGAGGCAGAGTCAGTGTGTTCATTTCACAATATATGGAGGAAAAGATAAAAATGTATAATTTATTCTTTATTATCAATTCCTTGATTTCCAAGTTATTGTCTCTCAATTTCATATTTACTGCCATTCAATCTTAGTTATTTAAGAATTTAAATGAGTAACAAATACCTTTAGTTAGCTGTCTAAGAGATCATTTAACACAATATTCATAAAAAATGAATATATGATATGAGTGAAGCTGATCATGGCAATAATGATAACAATAATAGCTAACACTCCTAAAGCATATACCATGTATCCAAGATCATATGAAATACTTTGCATGCATAATTTTATTTAAAATATACACCAAATCTATGAAAAGGCATTATTTTTCAGATTCATCTGTTTATAGCTGAGGAAACTGAGGACCAGAGAGATGAAATAACTTACCTCCATTTACCTAGCTTGCTAGTGGCAAACTTAGGATTCAAGGTCAGGTCAATTTTACTCCAATACCCATGCACCAGCTCTGTACTATGAACATGCATAGAAATATCTGAAGCATTCCAATGTCTTTTACTTCAATTCCAAAGGAAAGCATTCCTCACAGACATAAAAATCAGATATATGAATATATTCTTTTCCATTTGAAGGATCTTGGTTATAAAGTTGGAAGATGAATAGGAAACCAGAAAAGAAACCACCAGGATTACATTTTGGGGTCAAGCATATTTAAAAGTTATTGAGGGTAATTCACATCAGACTATAGTCATGCTAGCTATATTGCCAGCCCAAACTGGATCCTAGATGACAATAAAGTAGGTGAACCTAATTTGTGGTCTAAGACTGAGCATCATAATTGGAGTAAAACTTCTGAAATTGATTCTGGTGCACAACATTGTCAAGTGAACTGAAAAGCAAGTTTCACATATTCATGATGATACCAAGCTAGCTCGCTATTTTTAACACTCTGATCCTGTCACCATCTTTGTTCAAAGTTCTTTGCTGACTTTCCAGCTGTTAAAACTGGCAAGAAACTTAAACTGCCAAGAGTATTACTTTGAATCAGTTCTTCCTAATCTAGCAATAGCTTTTGTTTCTACTATTAGTTAGGACTGCCATCCAGTGTTAGGTTTGATTAATAACAACTACAACTTCCAAATACTGCACTTTTTAACAATGTAGTTTAAGAGTACAGTACATTTAACCAGCCTGCCTTATTAAGAGAGGGAATATATCATATAAATAACAATGAGAAATACCAAAGACTAAAAGATAGTCCCTAAAATCTGATAGTGCTATTTAATAATCCAGACCAGGCTGAAACGAGGACTAAGGAACAGGCAATGCAAATAGAGATATATGTAGTTACTTACATTTTCTTGCTTGTATGTATTTGAGAACATTAGGTTTAATAACACCTCCAAAGTCTCAAACAAACTCACAACCAAGATATTACAAGACTTACAATAGAAAATAAGGAAAATATATATTTTTGGCAATTCAAAGTCCATCGTTAGCACTTTCTTCACTGTGTTCATTATAATTTTGAGTATTGTTGATGTAGAGAAGGAGTAGATTCAAAGATTTAGAATTACAATAACACCTCTCGAATTCTAATTGCTGAGTTTGGAGACATTGGAGTTTTTAAAGAATGTGGTTATTATAATGCATCCTCAGAAACTGGAATGGCTTGAGATTGACAGAAGCTGCATGCAAGAAAATGTAGAACACTTAGAGGAAGTTTCATCCTTTGAATTTACATAAAAAGCATCTCTTTGTGTAAGGGGATTTAACAAGATCTCATTAGGTCTTCCTCAAAGTAAATACATCTTACATTTAAATGAGATGTTAAAGAGGGTTTGAATTATTAGGCATACAAAGCAAAGTAGTTTACTAAACCAGAGTTTCAGATAAGTAATCATCATGTACAAGAATTTGCATTCTACTTTCAAGTTCATATAACAACTTAAATTAGTTCTTTTTATTGCTTAAAAATAGAGGCTTTGTTGTAATTAATAGAACTTATACATGACTTAAAAAATGCATCTGTTTTTGGCCTTTTTTTTTTTGGTAATAGGATAAATACTTTAAACTGTTAGTTTTAATTGGTTGGTCATGAATTGTATGTAACACTGCATAATGTGTAAGTAGGTTTGAGAAAACCTTTCTGAATGAAATGCAATTTCATGTAGTAATTAAGAACATTGGCTATGAAGTCAGGCTTCCAAAGCTCAAATTTTGGGTCTTATTTTCACTAATATTAGGCATATTTCTTCTCTGTGTTTTTTATTCACTTGATATAGGAACTTTATCTCAGAATATCACTGTGACATTGAATTAATTCATAGTTCTTAAAACAGTTCCTGGCATATAGTAAATGATCAATCAGTGTTACTGGGTATTATCTATTTATGTAGCAGAACAAAGATTGACTTCATCCCGTGTCAGAGCATGCAGTGTCACATGTATTATATCATGAAGATCATGTTAATTTGGTTTTCCTGTATACTATGTAACTAAAAAAAAAATTGATTCAATTTATCCATTAACAGTACATAAATCTGTACAGGGTAGCACATGTGTAACACTAGAACTTATATTCACACCCTAAGCTAAACATTTCTGGAGCATTATTGATGCTTGCTTTATATGTATTATTCTATTTAATTGTGACAATATCACATATGAGGTAGTTACTACTATTATTCTCATTGTACAGATAAAGAAACTGAGGTTAACAGAGATTAATTAAAAATTGCCCAAGCTCATACAGAATAAAGGGTAGTGCCAGAGTTTAAACCCAGAAGTTCAACTCCAGAGGTCACCCTCTCAACCACTTGGTTTTAATAATAGCTGTCATTAATATTATCAGTGTGTCCTCATACTATAAGCTGAAACCTTAAATAGCCATTGTCTTGGTTGCTATTCCTCAGCCTTCTCTTAGTGACTTGACAATATGAATGACAGTTCTATTCCGATAATGAAGGCTTAAGGAATTTCATTACATACTGTTAAAATATATATCTATCTAGGCATTTTATTATAATAGACAATGTCAAAGCATAAAGTGTACTGCTTGGAAGTTGGCAGTGAGCTTTGGTTGAGAACTTTTACTATAATCCAATTTATTTCATTAGCCATGACTGACAGTAGAAACTACTGAATTTTCAGCAAATTATTATACCGCAAAAATATATATATTTTTTTATTATACTTTAAGTTCTAGGGTACATGTGCATAACGTGCAGGTTTGTTACATATGTATACTTGTGCAATGTTGGTGTGCTGCACCCATCAACTCGTCAGCACCCATCAGTTCATCATTTATATCAGGTATAACTCCCCAATGCAATCCCTCCCCCCTCCCCCCTCCCCATGATAAGCCCAGTGTGTGATGTTCCCCTTCCCGAGTCCAAGTGATCTCATTGTTCAGTTCCCACCTATGAGTGAGAACATTATACCGCAAAAATATTTAACTTTTTGTTCCCACCCTTAAGTGTCTTGTCCTTAGAGGTGGCTAATTGTTGTCTAAAATAATTTTATCAATATAGCTACAGAATTGATGTAAGCATAATACTTGTTGAAAAGAGAAATTACTCTCTAATAGTCTCCCCAAAGGCTCGCCTCTTTTTGTTGTCATTCACGGCTCCACCATCTTTTTAGTAACCCTAAGTTGAAACCTCAGTGTCACATTACTTCTGTCTTTTTATCATCTCCTATATCGCTTTTGTCACGTACTATGGTTTCTACTACCTTAAATTTTTTCATTGTATGTTTACAAAAGCTGAAGCCAAGGCGATACTTTGAAATGGAATTCAGTTGGGTCAGAAAATGTTTGCAAACATTTGGAATTCAAGGGTGTGAAATTCAAAGTGTAGTTAGAAGAAAGACTTGGTGATATGTAGTCTTAAGGTGTTTTCTTCGAGTATTTTGCAGATCCTTGTATTCAAGCCCTTATAAAAGGCATAGGTTTTTGGAGTCCCATATAAAATAAAAGAACTCACCTGCCAAATCTTGAGCTGTTTTTCCAATATGAGTATCAGACAACAATAATCTCTGATATTTAGAATGTAAATGTTTCTGAGAGTAGTTCTTCCTGTCTTCTCCCAAGAGAGCTGAGAATCAACTGGTGAGAGAGAGCCTCAAAAATTATTTTGCACAGTTTCCCCATGATTCTAGGCAGAGTATATTCCACCCATCAGGAAAATGGCTGGTTATCCTATGGTGATGGATATCTTATAGTCTTACGGGTAAGACTATACTTACACACTACAAAATCACGAGAGGCTTTCCTTCTCTGTCTCCAGTTATATTCTCTGTGTGTATTATTGTCTAGATTAGTGGTTTTCAAACTGTGCTGTGAGGACAAGACCAATGGGGCTCTCTAGAGGTGCTTAAGCAGTTGGGGTTGAACTTAATTTTCTTTAGGAAACATGCTACATTATTCACATTGTCCTCTTTTTTCTATATGGAATACAAAGTATCAATTCTTTAATCACGTTATTTGTTAAAGCATTTAATTTTTCTTTGGTAATCTTAATCTTCAATCATTCCTTTATTCATTCAGTATAAATTTACTTGGTGTCTATCTTCCAGATTCTGTGCAAAAAAAAAAAAAAAAAAACCTAGGGGCACAAAAAAAGTAAGATTAGAACTTGTCTTCAAAAGAACAAGGTCATAGAAACCAATAACCATGCTTGTTGACTCATCTCTGGAATCTTCAAAAGTAACTAGGCATTTAATAAATGTGTTTTATTGCCATGTTATTGTCAACTAAGCAGGAGGCATGAGCATTCCGTTTTGGTGGAAATTTCTTATTTACATAAATGCCCAAAAATAGGTTCTGTATTTAATTCTCTATTTACTTTTATATATATGTCTTTATCAAACTAATACCTAAGATAAATTATTTCTCTCTACAAATTAAATTCCTATCCTAATACATATATTTCTACTCATAAGCTTGTGTGGAAATGAGACACACTGTTTTACAGGGTTGCCTCTCCATATCTGTGGGTTCAGCATTCGTGGTTTCAATCAACCATGAATAGAAGATATTCTAAATAAAATTGTGTCTATAATGAAAATTTTTTTTTTTCAAATGTACCCTCTTCTTTCCAGTCCCATTACAACTACTCTATTTTATGTGTTCTTTATCTTCTAGCTGACTGCATCATTGATTTAGCTTGCATGCTGGCCTTTTTGTTTGGATTCTCTGTCGATTGACTTTACCATTATTTGTAGATTAATGATCCCAAAATACACTTCTAAAACATTTCTTCACCATTATATACAAAACAAAACTTTCCATGACTTCTCATAGTCTTCTCAATCATTACACACTTCTAACTTTGGCATTCAAAACCTCACAGAAAAGCGGTCTTTGTGTACATTCAATAATCGATTTCTACCAATTTGTATTACATTATATTGCTGATCATTCACCATGATTTTTCCTCTGTGGAAATGTCCCTCTGTATTTCTACATGCCAATTGCCAATACATCCTTCACAATTCATTTGAAATTCATCAGCCTTGAAATTTTTCTATTCCCATAACTTAATATCATTTCTCTATTTTCTAAATCTTAGTAGCATACATTATGTAAACAGTTTATTGCACTCATTATACTTAGTGACATAGTCATTTTTATTTTTATCTTTATGTCCTTTTAACAATTTTTTCAGGAAATATTTGTTAAATTGAGTCAGTCTCAACATCAGGCAAAGATCACTAACTTCTTACAAGCAACCATTTGTACACGCTATGCAGGGAAGGTTTAGTAGCACTTTGATGTTTACTTTTAATGTGGTTATACAAACATTGACATTCATTTAAAGAATTAATGTATCTTTGAAGTTTATATTCTATAATTATGGTAGATTGTATCTCTTATAATGCTGTAAGTATATATACAGATGTATGTAGATAATTTAATTATTGTACATCTAGATAAACCAATCAATGCCATCTTATTTAGAACTTAGTAAAATTCTAATATATCTGTTTTCAAAGTCTTAATTATGGCTTTGGTTTCCTCCAATGAAAAAATATATGCACATTTGAACCAAAATTTGAAATGATGTATGCAACACACTTCAGTTTATAATGGGTTGCTTTGGAAGAAAAAAGGTAAAGAGAAAGACAACAAATAAAGCAATAAAAGCCACCATTCACTACTATGGAAAACTAGAAATCTAACTGACATGTAGTATTGATCACATAAAAATTCTAGGTTGTTAACTTTTATCAATAAAGTACCCTCTTCAGCTTGTAGTTGAGAATGTTTCCTGCTTAACAGATTTTTTTTTTTTTTTTTTTTTTGAGACGGAGTCTTGCTCTGTCACCCGGGCTGGAGTGCAGTGGCCGGATCTCAGCTCACTGCAAGCTCCGCCTCCCGGGTTTACGCCATTCTCCTGCCTCAGCCTCCCAAGTAGCTGGGACTACAGGCGCCCGCCACCTCGCCCGGCTAGTTTTTGTATTTTTTTTTTTTAGTAGAGACGGGGTTTCACCGTGTTAGCCAGGATGGTCTCTATCTCCTGACCTCGTGATCCACCCGTCTCGGCCTCCCAAAGTGCTGGGATTACAGGCTTGAGCCACCGCGCCCGGCCAGCAGATTTTTAAAATTTAATCCATGAGCTTTACCTACTAATTGTTTTTGTAGTTTGATTATAATCTGCAGAACCACCTCTGAGATTCCTTCACTGCAATGTCAATCATCAGCCTATCCCTAGGAGCAATAGTAGACTGAGCTTGATTGGCTTTACAAGCTGTGCCTAATTACTGGTCTCTTGTCTGAACCTTTTTCAGTTGTTATTCATTCCTGACCAAGGCCAAAGAGGCCTGAAGACATATATTTTATGTTAACTAAACAAAAACAAAAACAAAAACTAAATTTTAATCAACAGCAGGAATATCAATAACCATGCAAAGATGATACTGCAGCAATCACACATAGAAGATGTTCAGCTACCGGAATCAAAGGCTTTTTTCAAGAGGGAAAGCACTGTACCATTAAAAAAAAAAAAAAATACAAGTCAACAAAGTTCACTAAGAATCCGTTTTAGGTTGGGATCTTAATTAGAGACATGATTTAGTACATATATATATAACCAATATTGTGCACCTTTTTCTTAATGAAACGAGGGACTCTTTTCTCATAAAGGACATGTTGTTCACAATGTTTTTAAATTCAAATTTGACTGCAACTCAGAAATTCATTCATGTGGAAATGTAATTCCCAACTAAAGCGGTGTAGTTCCATTTGTGAACTTCATTGCTCTCTCATTCTATTGAAGGATTATTTGGCTTTAATATACTCTCTCAAGAAGGTAGCTGTAAAATTAAATTAAGTCAAGCCATCTGGGACCTGTGGTATAAACTGAAGAGAATACTATTTTAAGACTCAGGTGTACGTCAGAATCTTATAATGTTCATATAAGTCGTTGCATAGTAAGTGATGTCCTCTGGATGTGCACAGAAGTCATATGGAATATAGAAAAACAGCTATAGAGTTATTTATTAAAGCTGCTACAACTTATGAGAGAGCAGCACTCATGAATTTTACACTATTTAAATCATTGAATTTTTCTACTCGTCTGCATAGTGGCTTCAGATATGGTGATCAAGTTTAGAAGACATCAAAGCAAAATAACTTATTTCGACTTAATTTATTTTGAGGAATTAACAAAAGTTAAAAAAGACAATGCATGTAAGTGACCATGTTTTTATTAACCAAATATATTCTTCTTGTAGGTGCACTAATAACCTTATTTGCAGAATAATTGAATGTTTTATTTCTATCCAAGTACATAATACAATAATAAAGGACTATTACTTATTCTTTTATGAAAAATACCTAATCTTTGGGTTATAAAACTCACAGGTATATCATATCATATTTAGTTCTCTTTCTAATAAGTAGTATACATATAAGTTTCAGATCATGAATTTGAACATGTGTATCTTTTGCACTAGAATTCTATTTGCCTGGCCAAATTCAGTGAAACATAAAATTTGCTTCAGATTGGACTGATACAGTCCTTATAGCTCTGTTTAAGGAAAATATTAAACTGGGATCACCAAGTTAATCAACTACTGACAATGAACATAAAAGTACCATATATACTCACTCCCCATTTAACAAAAAGGCGAAACAGTATAACGAAGCTCATTTAACTCAAAACCCTCTGCACGAAATTAAAGACAAATTTATTTATATCTGTTTTGAGCAGGAGACACAAATTAAATACTGCATATGATCTATCTTTATTCTCTTTGTGTTTATTTAACAAAAATTCTACCAGAATAATAGCAGATCCACTCGTTCCCCTAATAATCTTATCTACTTTGTCTTGTTTCTAATATCTACTTCACCTTGCAGTCTTAGATTGAGCAAATAAAAAATAGTCATGTCTTCTTCCAAATATAAAAAGCATCCCACTGGAAATGATACGAGTTTTCCTTATAACAGGCCAAGGGTCTCAAGAAATGGAAAGAAGGAGGAAAGAAATTACAAGTAGAAGAAAAAAATATAAGCAAAAGTACAATAGCAGAAAATTAGGACATAATATGCACTCATTCATCTCTGAGCCTTTGATTGGAGCACTTTTTCTATCTGTGCCACCCTAGTTTTTATTAAACTGGAAAAGTTTTACTCATCCTTAGTTCTTAATCTGGAGGTCACTCATTGGGAAGTATTGTTCCTATCATTGGTCTTGCGGAGGTTTGGAGTTTACACTGTTCATGAAGACATTATCATGCTAATGCTCTTTGCCCTAGTAAGTATAATCTATAAATATTCATAATGAATATTACTGGTACTATTAATCCATATTAAATAAAATTTGTAATGGCTAAAGTTGTTATTTTTGAATGTTAAGTTTATTATTATACTGAATTTATTATGAATATAAACTAAAGTTAAACCTTCAAATATTGTTCATGAAAAATTAAACTTGGTATAAATAAAGACTGGAAAACACCAACAAAGGCTGAAACTTCACATGGTTTAATTGGACTAGATAAACAATGTATCAAGTTCTTAACATGGCTAAATGGCTATTCTTGAAATTAATTTCCTATTAAAAATTCATGACCAGATGTAGTGGCTCACACCTATAATCCAAGCATTCTTAGAGACTAAGGCAAGAGAATTGCTTGAGCCCAAGAGTTGGAGAACAACCTGTGCAACAAAATGGGAACCCATCTCTACAAAAAAATCAAACAATTAGTTGGGCATGGTGGTCCACACTTATGGTACCAGCTACATGGAAGGTTGAGGCAGGAAGATCACTTGAGCCCAGGTGGTCAAAGCTGCAGTGAGTCGTGTGTGCAACACTGCACTCCAGTGCGAGTGACAAAATGATACTCTGTATCAAAAATAAAAACAAATTTATACATTTGAAGTCAAAATATTTATATTTTAAAACAATAAGGTCTAAAAACCTATCAAATTGAAATACGGTAGGATCAAACCTTTTATATTTCCACCTCTGTGTTCCAATAATACACTTAAAACTTGTTTTTCAATTTTCTATTACCATAGGTTTTTGAGGAACAAGTGGTGTTTTGTTACATGAATAAGTTCTTTAGTGGTGATTTGTGAGATTTTAGTTCATCCATCACCCGAGTAGTATACACTGTACCCAATTTATAGTTTTTAATCTGTCACCCCATTCCCACCATTCCCACCCTTTCCATTGGGTCCCCAAAGTCCACTGTATCATTCTTATGCCTTTGTATCCTCATAGCTTAGCTCCCACTTATGATTGAAAACAGCGTTGGGTTTCCATTCTTGAGTTGCTTCACTTAGAATAATGGCCTCCAATTCTATCCAGTTTGCTTCAAATGCCATTATTTTGTTCCTTTTTATAGTGGAATGGGATTCCGTGGTGTATACATACTACAGTTTCTTTATTTCTTTATCTACTCATTGATTCATGGGCATTTGGGCTGGTCCCATGTTTTTGCCATTGCGAATTGTGCTGCTGTAAACACGTGTGTGCAAGTATTGTTTTTCGAATAATGACTTTTTTTCCTCTGGGAAGATATGCAGTAGTAGGGTTGCTAGATCAAATGGTAGTTCTACTTTTAGCTCTCTAAAGAATCTCCACAATGTTTTCTGTAGTAGTTGTAATAGTTTACATTCCCACCAGCAGTGTAGGAGTGTTCCCTCTACACCAAATCCCTGCCAATATCTACTTTTTAAAAATTTTTGGTTATGGCCATCCTTGTAGGAGTAAGGTGGTATTGTATTCTGGTTTTGATTTGCATTTTCCTGATCATTAGTGATATTAAGCATTTTTTCATGTTTGTTGGCTATTTGTATACTTCTTTTGAAAATTGTCTATTCATGTCCTTAGCCCTCTTCTTGATGGGATTTTTTTTCTTGCTAATTTGTTTGAGTTCCTTGTAGATTTTGGACATTAGTCCTTTGTCGGATGTATAGAATGGGAAGATTTTCTCCCACTCTGTGGGTTATCTTATTGACTCTGCTGATTGTTTATTTTGCTGTGCAGAATATTTTTAGTTTAATTAAGTCCCATCTATTTATTTTTGTTTTTGTTGCATTTGCTTTTGGGTTCTTGTTCATAAAGTCTTTGCCTAAACCAATGTTTAGAAGGATTTTTCTGATGTTATCTTCTAG
>NW_012114722.1:6111221-6120928 GCF_000951035.1 Colobus angolensis palliatus | reverse complement strand
CAGAACACCGATTATTATTAGGTTTGGTTGTTTAACATAATCCCAAACTTCTTGAAGGCTTTGTTCATTTTTTAAACTTTTTTTTCTTTTTCTTTTTAATTTTTCCCCCAAGGGCCCTTCAGAAATGAAAATCTTTTTTTTTTTTTTTTTTTTTTGAGGCAGAGTCTCGCTGTCGCCCAGGCTGGAGTACATTGGCACAATCTTGGCTTACTGCAAGCTCTGCCTCCCAGTTTCACGCCATTCTCCTGCCTCAGCCTCCTGAGTAGCTGGGACTACAGGCGCCCTCCACAAAGCCTGGCTATTTTTTTGTATTTTTAATAGAGACGAGGTTTCACCATGTTAGCCAGGATGGTCTTGATCTCCTGACCTCGTGATCCACCTAGTTTCAGGTCTAAGATTTAATTAAGTCCTTAATCCACCTTGAGTTGAGTTTTGTATAAGGTGATAATGAGGATCCAATTTCATTCTTCTACATATGGTCTACCATTTATCCCAGCACTATTTGTTGAATAAGGTGTCCTTTCTCCACTTTATGTTTTTGTTTACTTTGTTGAAGATCTGTTGACTGCAAGCATTTGGCTTTATTTGTAGGTTCTCTATTATATTCTATTGATCTTTGTGCCTATTTTTACACCAGTACCATGCTGTTTTGATAAGCTATACTTACAGCGTAAGTTATAAGTATAGTATAAGCTACACTTACAGTGTACCTGTAGTATAAGTGTAAGCTGTACTTATAGTATACTTATAGTATAAGTATAAGCTATACTTATAGTATACATATAGTGTAAGTATAGGTTACACTTACAGTACACTTGTAGGCTATACTTATACTATAGTTTGAAGTTCGGTAATGTCATGCCTTCAGATTTATGCTTTTTGCTTAGTCCTGCTTTGGCTATGCAGTCGCTTTATTGGTTCCACATGAATTTTAGGATTGTTCTTTCCAGTTGTGTGAAAAATGACGGTAGTATTTTGATGGAAATTGCATTGAATTTGTAGATTGCTTTTGGCAGTATGTTCATTTCTACAATGTTGATTCTACCTATCCCTGAGCATGAAAATTGTTTCCATTTCTTTGTGTCATTCATGATTTCTTTTAGCAGTGTTTTGCAGTTTTCTTTACAAAGGTCTTTCCCCTCCTTGCTTAGTTATATTCCTAAGAATTTTTTCATTTTTATTTTTTGTAGCTGTTGTGAAAGGGGTTGAATCCTTGATTTGATTCTCAGCTTGGTCATTGTTGGTGTAAAGCAGAGTTACTGATTTATGTACATTAATTTTGTATCCTGAAACTTTACTGAATTCATTCACCAGTTCTAGGAGCTTTCTGAATGAGTCTTTAGGGTTTTCTAGGTATACAATCATATCATCAGCAAACAGTGACAATTTGACTTCCTCTTTACCGATTTGGATGTCCTTTATTTCTTCCTCTTGTCTGATTGCTTTGGCTAGAACTTCCACTACTACATTGAAGAGAAGCGGTGAGAGTGGGCTTTCTTGTCTTATTCCAGTTATCCGGGGGAATACTTTTAACTTTTTCCCATTTAGTATTATGTTGGCTGTGGGTTTGTCATAGATGGCTTTTATTACATGTAGGTATGTTCCATCTATGTTGACTTTGCTGAGGGTTTTACTCCTAAAGGTATGCTTGATTTTTGTCAAATGCTTTTTCTAAATCTATTAAGATGATCATGTGCTTTTTGTTTTTAATTTTATGTGGTGTATCACATCAATTTACTTGCATATGCTAAACCATCCCTCTTATGAAACCCACTTGATCATGGTGGATTACCTTTTTGATATGCTGATAGGTTCAGTTAGCTGGTATTTTGTTAGGAATTTTTACATCTGTATTCATCTGGACTATTGGTGTGTAGTTTTCTTTTCTTTTCTTATCTTTTTTGTTGTTGTCATTGTTGTTGTTGTATCCTTTCCTGGTTTTGGTATCCAGGTGATACTGACTTCATAGAATGATTTAGGGAGGATCCCATCTTTCTGTACCTTGTGGAATAGTGTCAATAGGATTGGTACAAATTCTCCTTTCTATTTCTGATAGAATTTAGCTGTTAATCCATCTGGTCCTGGACTTTTTTGTTGGAAATTTTTAAGTTATCATTTTAATCTTCCTGCTTGTTATTGGTTTGTTCAGAGATTCTGTATCTTTCTTATTTAATCTATGAAGCTTGTATGTTTCCAGGAATTTATCCATCTCCTCTAGGTTTTCTAGTGTGCGCACATTAAGATGTTCATAGTAACCTTCAATAATCTTATGTATTTCTGTGGTATTAGTAATAATATCTCCTGCTTCATTTCTAATTGAAGTTATTTGGATCTTCTCTCTTTCCTTGATTAATCTTGCTAATAATCTATCAATTTTATTTATCTTTTCAAAGAACCAACTTTTTGTTCCCTTTATCTTTTGTATTTTCTTTGTTTCAACTTATTTATTTCTTTTCTGATCTTTGTTATTTCTTTTCTTTGCTGGTTTGGGTTTGGTTTGCTCTTGTTTCTTCAGTTTCGTGAGGTATGACCTCAGATTGCCTATTTGTGCTTTTTCAGACTTTTTGATGTAGGCATTTGATGCTCTAAACTTTTCTCTTAGCACTGCTTTTGCTGCATCCCAGAGGTTTTGATAGGTTATGTCACTATTACCATTCAGTTCAAATAATTTTTAAATGTACATCTTGATTTCATTGTTGATCCAAAGACCATTCAAGTGTAGGTTATTTAATTTCCATGTATTTGCTTGGTTTTGAGGGTTCTTTTTGGAGTTGATTTCCAATTTTCTTCCACTGTGATCTGAGAGAATACTTGACATAATTTTTATTATTTTTTTATTTACTGAAACTTGTTTTGCAGACTATCATATGGTCTATCTTGGAGAATATTTCATATGCTGATGAATAAAGTGTATATTCTGCATTTTGGGGTAGAATGTTTCATACATATCTGTTAAGTACATTTGTTCTATGATATAATTTCAGTTCACTGTTCTTTTGTTGACTTTCTGTCTTGATGACCTGTCTAGTGCTATCAGTGAGGTATTAAAGTCTCCTACTATTATTGTGTATCTGTCTACCTCGTTTCTTAGGTCTAATAGTAATTGTTTTACAAATTTTGGACTTCCAGTATTAGGTGCATACGTATTTAGAATTGTGATATTTTCTTGTTGTACTAGTCCTTTTATCATTATATAATGTCCCTCTTTGTCTTTTTAAATTGTTGCCTGCTTTAAAGTTTGTTTTGTCTGATATAAGAATCACTACTTCTGCTTGCCTTTGGTGTCCATTTGCATGGAATATCATTTTCCACCTCTTTACCTTAAGTTTATGTGAGTTGTTACGTATTAGGTGAGTCTCTTGAAGACAGAAGATACTTGGTTGGTGAACTCTTATCCATTCTGTTATTCTGGTTTTTTTTTTTTTTTTTTTTTGAGACGGAGTCTCGCTCTGTCACCCAGGCTGGAGTGCAGTGGCCGGATCTTGGCTCACTGCAAGTTCCGCCTCCTGGGTTTATGCCATTCTCCTGCCTCAGCCTCCCTAGTAGCTGGGACTATAGGCGCCTGCCACCTTGCCTGGCTAGTTTTTTTGTATTTTTTAGTATGGAGCATTTAGGCCATTTAAATTCAACATTAATATTGAGATGTGAAGTACCATTCTATTTGTCATGCTATTTGTTGCCTGAATATCTTGCTGCTTTTTATTTCCTTATTGTCTTTTTGTTTTATTGTTCCTGTGATATTTATGTTTTAATGAGATTCCATTTTTGTGTATTTGGAGAATTTGTTTCAAGATTTAGAGCTCCTTTTAGCAGTTCTCATAGTGCTGGCTTAATAGTGGTGAATTCTCGCAGCATTTGTTTGTCTAAAAAAGACTGTATCTTTCTTTCATTTATGAAGCTTAGTTTCAATGGATACAAAATTCTTGGCTGATAATTGTTTTGCTTAAGGAAGCTGAAGATAGGGCCCCAAACTCTTCTAGCTTGTAGGGTTACTGCTGATAAATCTGCTGCTAATCTGATAGTTTATTTTATAAGTTACCTGGTGCTTTTGCCTCACAGCTCTTAAGATTCTTTTCTTCATCTTGACTTTATATAACCTGATTACTATGTCTCTAGATGATGATGTATTTGAGATAAATTTTCCAGGTATTCTTTGAATTTCTTGTATTTGGATATCTAGATCTCTAGCAAGGCCAAGGAAGATTTCCCCAATTATTCCCTCAAGTATCTTTTCCAAACATTGAGATTTCTCTTCTTCCTCAGAACACCGATTATTATTAGGTTTGGTTGTTTAACATAATCCCAAACTTCTTGAAGGCTTTGTTCATTTTTTAAACTTTTTTTTCTTTTTCTTTGTTGGATTGGACTATATTCACAACCTTGTCTTTGAGCTCTGAAGTTCCTTCTTCTGCTTGTTCAATTATATTGCTCAGAATTTCTGACATATTTTGCATTTCTCTAAGTGTATTCTTTATTTCCAGTAGTTGTGATTGATTTTTATTTATGCTATACATTTCACTGAAGATTTTTCCCTTTGTATCCTGTACTTCCTTGATTAGCTTAATAATTTGATCTTCTGATATCTTTTCCTGGCAATTCAGGGATTTCTTCTTGATTGGAATCCATTGCTGGAGAGCTAGTGTGATCTTTTGGGGGTGTTAAAAAAAACTTTTTTTTTGGTCATATTACCAGAATGCTTTTTCTGGTTCTTTTTCATTTGGGTATAGACTATGTCACAGGGAAGAACTGGGACTCAAGGGCTGCTGTTCAGAAATTTTTTTTTTCTATGCAGTGCTTCGTTGATGTAGTGATTTCCCTCTTTTCCTTGGGATGTGGTTTCCTGAGAGCTTAACTGTAGTGATTATTATTTCTCTTCTGGATCTAGCCACCCAGTGGAGTTACCAAGTTTCAGGCTTGTACTAAGGGTGTCTACACAGTATCCTGTGATGTGAACCATCTTCAGGTCTCTGAGCCACGAATAGCAGCACCTGTTCTGGTGGAGGTGGCAGGGGAGCAGAATGGACTCTCTGAGGGTCTTCAGTTGTAGTTTTCTTTATTGCACTAGTTTCGTGCTGGTTGGCCTCCTCCCAGGATATTGTGCTTTCAAGAGAGTATCAGCTGTGGTAACATAGGGATAATCAGGCTATGGGTGGGACCCTAGAGCTCCCAGGAGAATATGTCTTTGCCTTTGGCTACCAGGGTGTGTAGAGAAAGACCATCAGGTAGGGGCAGGGTTAGGCATGTGTAAGCCTGTACTCTCCTTGGGCAGTGCTTGCTGCAGCTGCTTTGGGGGATGAGGGTGTGGTTCTCAGGCCAATGGATTTATGTTCCCAGGGGGATTATAGTTGCCTCATTGTGTCATGCAGGTCACCAAGAAAGTAGGGGAAAGCTGGCAGTTACAGTCCTCACCCAGCTGTCACGCAGACAAAAAGATTGGTCTCACTCCTATTTTGCCTGCTCCAAAAGCACTAAGTTTGTTTCTAGGCAGTGGGTGAGCAGGACTGAGAACTTGCCCCAGTCTGCCAGCCTCTGAGCATAGCAGACTGAGTTTTGTCCAGGCTACTATGTTTGGTTAAAATTGTTACAAAATTCAACTGGAAGTTTTCTCTCCCTGTGGTCTTTTTCCAGTTCCTAAGGCAGCCCTCCTGTAGGACTTCTACAAAACAAAGTCAGAAATGCCATCCCTGGGGACTGAGAGATCCCACATGTCTCTTCTCACTGATTCTTCTACCCCCGTATTTCAATGAGCTCTCCTAAATTGTCTCAGCTCTAAGTAAGGTCTAATCTTTCTCCTGTCACCTGGACCTTCAGGCTCCCCAGTGAGGGTGTGTGTTCATGGGTATGTGATACCTCTTTCACACTTTTATACTTTGGGCCCTCACAGTTTTTGAACTGTCTCTCAGGCGCTGCAGGAGCAACCTGCTTCTGTCAAAGGATCTGTGGATTTTCCTGGCTTCCCTGGTATGTTCCTGTGGTATTTATTGGAGAAAAAGTTCATGATGTGAGTCTCCACAAGCTGCTCTGTCCATCTGAGTGGGAGCTGCAGTGTATTACTGCCTCCTATCTGCCGTTTTCCCCAATAATGCACTCTACTGTTCCATGTTAGAGTTTTTAATATGATACTATAATTGCTTGTTTATCTGCATATTACACTAAAATACAAGCTTTTTGAAGGGAGAAACATTGTCATCTTTTTCCCTCACTGTATCTTCAACATTCTAGCAAAGTACCTAGCACATAACAATCACTTTGTAAATAGTTTCTAAATGAATTACATAATAATTGAATTAAACGAAAGCTAACTGAATATTTGTAGAAAGACAAAAAAGTCAAGAGAGCTCAAGTGTAATGTGTATAAGTGCATTAGAATAAAGAGGTCATGAGTGGGAAGAAGTGTATTGGGGAACAAGATTCAAAAGGGAGTTGGTAAGATGCAGTCGGGCTTGAATATCCTTCTTAGGAATTTGAAATTAATTTTATATGCATTAAGAAACTTCCAAATTTTGTTTTATTTCTTAAGAAGAGAGAAATTTCCAACCACATGAATCTGAAAAAAAAGAGAGAAAAGGAAAAAAGGAAGGAAATGAGAAAAACATGTTCAAAGTGATTATAGCAGTGTGTTAAGTGTGTTGGTCATTTTTGCATCACTATAAAAATACCTGGGCTGGGTAATTCATTTTTTAAAAAGAGGTTTAACTGACTCATAGTTCTGCAGACAGTATAAGAAGCATGGTGCTGGCATCTGCTACTGGTGAAGACCTCAGGAAGCTTCTAATTATGGCTGAAAGTGAAGAGGGAGCAAGCATCTCACATGTGAGAGAGAGAAAAAGAGAGCAAGGGGGTGGTGCCATACACTTTTGAATAACCAGGTCTTGTGAGAACTCACTATTGTGAGGGCAGCACCTCACTATTCATGTGTGATCCACCCCCATGATCCAAACACCTCCCACCAGGCCCCACCTCCAACACTGGAGTTCACATTTCTTTTTTTTTCTTTCTTTTTTTTTGTGAGACGGAGTCTCGCTCTGTCACTCAGGCTGGAGTGCAGTGGCCGGATCTCAGCTCACTGCAAGCTCCGCCTCCCGGGTTTACACCATTCTCCTGCCTCAGCCTCCCGAGTAGCTGGGACTACAGGCGCCAGCCACCTCGCCCGGCTAGTTTTTTTTTGTATTTTTTAGTAGAGACGGGGTTTCACCAGATTAGCCAGGATGGTCTTGATCTCCTGACCACGTGATCCGCCCTTCTCGGCCTCCCAAAGTGCTGGGATTACAGGCTTGAGCCACCGCACCCGGCCGGGGTTTACATTTCAACATGAAATTTGGAGGGCACAAATATCCAAAGCATATCATGCTGACCCTGGTCCCCCAAATCTCATGTTCTTCACACTTTGCAAAATACAATCACTTCTTCTCAATAGTCCTCCAAAGTCCTAACTTGTTTCAGCCCAAACTCAAAACCCCCAAAGTCAAAACTCTTATCTGAGATTCAAGTTCCTTCTACCTATTGCCCTGTAAGATCAAAAATAATTATTTACAAAATACAATGGTGGTACAGGCATTGGGTAAGCATTCCTATTCTGAAAGGGAGAAATTGGCCTCACAAAAGTCTGAAACCCAGCAGGGGAGGCTTTAAATCTTAAAGTTCCAAAATAATCTCCTTTTGACTCCACCACGTCCTGCATCCAAGGCACACTGGTGCAAATGGTGGGTTCCCAAGGCCCTGGGAAGTTCTGCCTCTGTGGCTTTGCAGGATACAGCACATGTAACTGCTCTAATAGGTTGGTGTTCGGTGCCTGTGGCTTTTCTGGGCTCAAGATGCAAGCTGCCAGTGAACCTACCCTTCCTGGGACTGGAAGGTCGTGGCCCCATTTCCACAGCTCCACTAAGCAGTGCCCACTGTGGACTCTGTGTGGGGAATTCAACCCCATATTTTCCTTGCCACTGTCCTAGGACAGGCTCCCTGTAGGGTTTTTGTTGTTGTTGTTGTTTTTGTGTTTTTTTTGAGAAGAAGTCTGGCTCTGCCGTCCAGGCTGGAGTGCAGTGGCCCAGTCTCGGCTCACTGCAACCTCCGACTCCCGGGTTCAGACCATTCTCCTGCCTCAGCCTCTCCAGTAGCTGGAACTACAGGCGCCCGCCATCACGCCCAGCTAATTTTTTGTATTTTTAGTAGAAACGGAGTTTCACCGTGTTCGGCAGGATAGTCTAGATCTGCTGACCTTGTGATCCGCCCGTCTCGGCCCCCCAAAGTGCTGGGATTACAGGCGTGAGCCACCGCGCCTGGCCCCCTGTAGGGTTTTTACTCCAGCAGCCAGCTTCTGCCTGGGCACCCAAACTTCCATACATTCTCTGAAAACTAGGTGGAGGTTTCCAAGCCTCCTTTACTCTTGCATTCTGGGTCCGTGTAGGCTTAACACCACATAAAAACCACCAAAGCTTATGGCTTGTAACCTCTTGAATGGCAGCCTGAGCTGTATCTGGAACACTTTGAGCTGAGGCTAGAGTCAGAACAACCAGGATATGGGAAGTAGTGTCCTGAGGCTGCATAAGGCAGTGGGACCCCAGGCCTGGCCCTTGAAACCATTCTTTCCTCTTAGGCCTCTGAGTCTGTGATGGGAGAGAATGCCTTGAAAATCTCTGAAATGCCTTTTAGGCCTTTCTTCTATTATCTGGATATTAGCACTTGTACCCACATTATGCTAATTTTTCTAGCCAGTGGTTGCTCCACATCCTGCTTGAATTCTTCCCCTGAAAATGGGCTTTTCTTTTCTAGCACATGGCTAGGCTACAAATTTTCCAAACATGTATGTTCTGCTTTGGTTTTAAATATAAGTTCCAGCTTTAGGTGATTTCTTTGCTCCAGCATCTGAGCACAGGTTGTCAGAAGCAGAGAGGTCGCATCTTGAAAGCTTTGCTGCTTAGAAATTGTTTTCTGTCAGACACCCTAAGCCATCACTCTTAAGCTCAAACTTCTAGATTGCTAGAGTATAAACACAATACAGTCAAGTTTTTGGCTAAGGCATAGCAACGGTGACCTTTGCTTCAATTCCCAATATATTTCTCATTTTCATCTGAGACCTCATCAGCCTGTCCTTCACTGTCCATATTACTATGGACATATCAGAATTTTGTTCAAGATGGTTTATCTAATCTCTAAAGAATTCCAAACTTTCCCTCATCTTCCTGTCTTCTGAGTCCTCCAAAGTCTTCCAAACTTTGCCTGTTACCACCTTCCAAAGTTGCTTCCATGTTTTCAGGTATCTTTATAGCAATAGAACAGTTTGGACGTTCCTCAGAAAAGTAAAAATTGAGCTGCCATATGATCCAATAATCCCACTGCTGGGAGTATACTCAAAAGAAAAAACATCAGCATATTGAAGAGAAGTCTGCACTCCTATGTTTGTTGCAGCACTGTTTACAATAGCTAAGATTTGGAAGCAACCTAAGTGTCCTTCAAAAGATACTAGATAAAGTAAAGGTGATACATATACACAATGGAGTACTATTCAGCCATACAAAGAATGAGATTTTGTCGTTTGCAACAATACGTATGGAACTGAAGATCATTAAGTAAAATACACCCGACACAGAAAGACAGACATCACATGTGCTCACTTCTTTGTGGGATCTAAAAATCAAACAATTGAACTCCTGGACATAGAGAGTAGAAGGATGGTTACCAGAGTCTGGGAAGGGTAGCGTGGGTGGGTG
>NW_012114722.1:6056859-6111171 GCF_000951035.1 Colobus angolensis palliatus | reverse complement strand
GGGTGGGTTGGGGAGGTGGGGATAGTTCATGAGTACAAAAAACCAGAAAGAATGAATAAAACCTACACTTTGGTAGCACAAGAGGGTGACCATAGTCGATAATAATTTTATTATACATTTTTAAATAACTTAAAGAGTTTAACTGGATTGTTTATAACTCAAAGGATAAGTACTTGAAGGCATGGATTCCTCGTTCTCTGTAATGTGCTTATTTTACATTGCATACCTATATTAAAATGTCTCACATACCCATAAATATATATACCTACTATATACCCACAACAGTTAAAAATTAAAAACATTTAAAAATCTGTAATAATAACAATCTTCTTACTGAATTAATAGTCCCCAAGGTAGATAGAAATATCACCAACTAGAGAGATTTTGGGGACATTGACTTGAAACAACCTCCTTTATGTGACAGTGAGCTAGGGATGTCAATCTCCTTCAATGTCTCTAAGAAAAAAGCCTGCTAAAATATTGCTAACACTTGGTGTCTGATCCATCCAATGCTCTGAATAGCATCCTTGGACAGTTGTAGCAGGTTTCATTGTTTAATTTAATCAGTTATTTTAACACTGATTACCTAATGTTTTCCACCCAATGAAATAGGCTTACTTTGTTTGGCATTCACATCTCATTTCTGTCATTTTAAAAATAATAAATTCTGTTTTAGTAAATCTTATATGTGTTTTCCATCAGTTACTGTGCTAAATACTCTATATTATTTTGCAGACATGAATTCAGTAGAATTTCAGGAATTTGTTATGTATTACAATAATAAAACACAGAAATATCTTTCAATGAAAACTGTAGATTAAGTTGTTTCACCTGGGAAATTTCCATTGAGTTCACAAAACTCTATTCAAACATAAGTGCTATGAAACCTTCTCTGAGCACTGTCTCAGAAATACTTTAGTCAGGGTACCCACAATCCCCTAGAGATACTCTGCCCAATATTATTTAATTTATTTTAATTATTTGCTTACATATTTATCTTTTCAACTGACACTAAGCTTCTTAAAAGAAAGATTCACTTTTTATTCAATATTGCAGTCTGCAATTGGCAAAGTACCTATTATATAGTATATAGTCAGTGAAATTTTGATAAAGGATTAAGTGAATTACAAAGTAATACCAGAAAATAATAATAGCTTTTAATAGCTATTCAGGGTCTGGCTGACTTGGTAGCTCTCTGACATCTTTAGTCTTTCAAATCCACTTTTCTAGGTTATTCTGGAGGTGGAGTGAGGTACAAAACTTTGTCATTTATAAGCTTTTTTAACATACCTTCAAGTAAAATATCTTACTTTGGGTTCTTCCAAAGAAAGATCCTGAGACCAGGATGCAAACACAAGAAATTTATTTTGGTTAGGATATCCAGAAGCTCTAGTAAGAAAGTGAAGAAATGAGACAGATGTTGGGAAGGAGTCAATAAAGCATGCACTTTGAAGCAGTTACAATGATGATAATTTAAGCTCAATAGCACAGGGGAACCCGGAGAACCAGCTTAAAATTTGTTTCTCCACTCAAGTAACTTGGTCCGGTGGGGTTTTTATTTACCAACTCTCACCAGTAATTGGTTAAGGGCAACTCGTGAGGCTGTTAATTCTCCAAAACGTCTGTCTTGCCCTACATATTGGCAAAGTGAACTCCAGAGACCAGAGAAATTTCTTAGCAAACAGTCACAATTCCTGGAAGTCTGGTTGGTGTGCACAGAGTTGGTAAGTGCTAAGAATCAGGTATTGACAATGTTTACAGCACAGAAATTTTTAAGGCTGCTTCTTTTGAACCAAAAATAAACACCCATTAAGAAAATCTCTGTGATGCTTATGAGGATATACTTAATAGATTTTGTTGAGATATTAGAATTGGCATGTTTATTGAGCATATTTTATTCACCAAAGTATGCAGAAATCTGTGTCTGTAAGTAATATTTCTGCCTTCCACATTACTGTGGTAGTCTGTGAATTATCTGGTACTTTCTTTGTTGCTAATTTGCTCTTCTTTCTTCCTTATTCATTTTAAAAATTTTATATATGAAGACTTAACAGAAAGGCATTATTTGCAATTCTTGTGAGATGGGCCATGGGATTGTTTTTCTAAAGGCAGCAATTATATATTAAGCAGTAATAAATGCCAAAAAAAAAAATCCAAGCCACCATGAATATATAGAGAAGTACATCATTCCTGCTCTTAAGGAAGATATAGTCTACCACGGTCTTGAGTAGGTAAAACTTCTATATGTCTTCATTCATTTAAATGTTCAACAAATATTTTCAAATACTGATTAGGTGTCAGGAATTGCTAGGTGCAAAAAATACGATGTTAAGTAAAACAGAGCTTTTGCCTTTATGGAATATGCATTCTACAAAAAGTGTGGACATTAATCAATGATTCATATAAACATATAAAATTGCATATGTGATAGGTGCTATGCAGGGGAGGTACATGGTGCTATGAGATCCTTTTTTAGGTATTCAACCTAATAGAGAAAGTCAGGGAAGATTTATGACAGCAAGTGAGTTTTTGAAAGTTGAGTAGAAGTTTACTAATGAAAGGGGAAGGAAGTATCTTCCAGGCACATGGAATAGCATAGGTAAAGTCAAGAAGGAGAGAGGTAAGTAAGATGGCATGAAAGAAAGTCAGTATTGATATAACTGTAAAAGGTAGGGGAAGGGTGAGACTGGAGAGCTATCTAAGGGCTAGACCTTGCAGGATTTTTTTTTTCCATCCTAAATGCAATGAAAATCCATTAACAATTTGATTTGTGTTTTAAATAGTCACATTGACAAAAGGGTCAACAAACAATGCAGCTAGCCATTGGACAATGTAAGATGTTATTGTGCTAGTCCAGGTAAGAAATAACTAAGAGAAATATAGTGGTCACGTTGTTGTAGAAAAGCAAATAGATATGAGACATGTTTATTTAGGTATAAATAATCTGACTTTGTGATGGACTGAATATGAGAGTGAGTAAAAGGAAGGTGTGAAGGATGACACCTAAATTTGAGCTTATGCAATAGGATGCTACTACAATTGACTGAGATAATTGACTGAACAAAGGAAAAAGGAAATATTTGGTGTGGGCAGATCATGAATTTGGTAGTGAGCATCTTTTCACATGGCATTGGCCAAAGCCTCCAGAGCAAGGCTGAATTAAAATCACAATAATATATATTCTTATGCCTCATCTAAACAGAAGAAGGTTTCATCATTTTATTACTAGACATGGTATTAATACATGTTATAGGTTATTTGTAGGTACCCATTAAGGGACTAAGAAAATCCTTTGTAATTTGACTTTACTAAGATATATTTACCATGAAGATATGTTCAATATTGTTAAATGCAATTTTCTACATCTATTATGGTGATTGTATTTTTAAAATTTATAATATGTAACAAAGAATATAATACCTCATTTTATTTCCAATTGTCTACAAAATTCATCTTGTTTACCTCTGACAGGGTTAAGACTGTGATAAGATTATTTTTACCTTATGATAGATGTTCTCTTCAGTCTTGCCTTCTCACAAAGAGACATGTCTTTGTATTTTATACCAATGAGAAGAAGATACATTTTTTCCTTACTGAAAAGCAACAAATCTGATCCAGGCACATTGCCCTTCTTCTTGGTCCTTCGACATGCCAGGTAATTTCTAGCCTTAAGGTTTTTGCACCTACTGTTCACTTTGTCAAGGACTGTCTTTCCCTAGATCTCTGAATGGCTGACACCCTCATCTCCCTTGGGAGTTTTGCTGAACTATTTCCTTCTCAATGAAGAATACTCAATCTTTTAAAAATTGTAACCTAACTCACATTTCCACTCCGGGCATTTAGTATTTCCCTTACCCTTCTGCATTACTTTTTCTTACTTTTTTGTTTTCAGCATTTATCATCTTAAAATATACTATGGAATTTACTCATTGATTTTGCTGGTTCTTATTGTATTTATTCTTTTAGGCCTGAAATCTAAGCTGCATGAGGACAGAAGCTTTGGTTGTTTAGCTCAATTTTGTATTCCAAGTGATTAGAACAGTGCCTGACACAAAGTAAGTTAAATTGCAAACAAAGAAACAAATAACAACAAAACAACTCAAGTATTATATTAGAGATTACACAAACTATGATCCCTTTCCAGACTTCTAGTATCTCTTGGGAAACACGTGAGGCTAATTTGCTAATACCAAAGCAAATATGTGAATGAGGGGGTACGAAATCTGAGGATCATGTATTTGATCTCTTTGTTTCAGCTAAATATCCAATATTCTCAGAAGTCTCAAGCAACTCTTACTTGCATTATTCTTCCCAGAAAATTTTCATTTTCTCTCTTACACACGTTGGTACTCACGTTCATACACGCTCCCACACACAAACTTAAGGAAATAAATTTCCATGTTCACATAATCATTTCTCTCTCTCTCTCTCTCTCTCTCTTTTTTTTTTTTTTTTTTTGAGGCGGAGTCTCCCTCTGTCGCCAGGCTGGAGTGCAGTGGCGCCATCTCGGCTCACCGCAACCTCTGACTCCCTGGTTCAAGCAATTCTCCTGCCTCAGGCTCCCGAGTAGCTGGGATTACAGGCTCGCACCACCACGCCCAGCTAATTTTTGTATTTTTAGCAGAGACGGGTTTCACCATGTTGGCCAGGATGGTCTGGATCTCCTGACCTCGTGATCAGCCCGCCTCAACCTCCCAAAGTGCTGGGATTTCAGGCGTGAGTCACCACACCCGGCCCTCGTTTCTCTTTTATGAGCCTACTTTTGAGTTGGCACTGCATTTCCACATATATACAAAAAGATAACAGTAGCATTAAAATATGATCATGTATAGAATCATGTATTTCTATGTATATTATTTGAAGAAAATAAAAATCCTCTTATACTGTGATAACCACACTTCCTGAGTCATTTTGTATCTTTCACACGCACTTAATGAAGCCAACTGCCTTTAACAGATTTTTCGTTTCAGGACTAGACTCCTGAGAGCTTTTATTGTTACTGTAATTTTTCAGCTTTTTTTCCTTCTGAGTAATATTTTTAATTTGCCATAATAATTGTTGATATTTCTGGGATACATTGTAATATTTAAATACTTGTATAAAACAAATAATAATTAAATCAGGGCAATTAGCATACCTCTCATCTAAAATACATATCTTTCATTTGGGTTGGGAGCATTCAAAATTTGCTGTCTAGTTATTTGAAAATATGCAATAAATTGTTAATTACAGTCACCCTGTAGTTCTATAGAACACTAGAACTTATTACTTCTAACTAACTGTAATTTTGTCTCTGTTTAACAACCTCTGGTTATCCTTTTTCCAACACACTTCCCAGCCTCTAGTAACCATTATTCTACTCTCTATTTCAGATATCAGTACTTTTTAGATTCCACATGTGAGTGAGATCATGCAGTATTTGTCTTTGTGTGCCTGGCTTACATCATTTAACATAATTTGTTTCGGGTTCATTCATGTTGTCACAAATGGCAGAATTGTATTCTTTTTGTGACTGAATAGTATTCCATTGTGTATATATAAGAATTTTCTTGATTCGTTCATCTTTTTATTGAGAGTTAGGTTGATTCCATATTTTGGCTATTGTGAATAGTGCCATCATGAACATGGGAGTGTAGATATCTCTTTGATATACCGATTTTGTTTCCTTTGGATATATATCCAGTAGTGGGATTGCTGGATGGTGTGGTAGTTCTATGTTTAGTTTATTGAGAAAGCTTTATACTGTATTCCATAATTTATATTCCCAGCAAGAGTATATAAGAGTTCCCCTTTCTCCACATCCTCACCAGCATTTGTTATTTTTTGTCTTTTTGAGGATAGTCATTCTTACTGAGGTGGGATAATATTTCATTGTGGTTCTGATTTGCATTTTCCTGAGAATTTGTGATATTGAAATTTTTTCATATACCTGTTGGTTATTTGTATGGCCATCTTTTGAAAAATGTCTACTCAGCTCATTTGCCCATTTTTAAATTAGGTTATTTGCTGTTTTGCTGTTGAGTCATATGTATCCTTGAATATTCCAAATTTTATTTTTTTCTCAAAGTTTACAAATATTTTTCCCATTCTTTTGGTTTTCTCCTCACTCCATTGATTGTATTCTTTACTGTGCAGAAGTGTTTTAGTCTGATATTGCTACATGTGTCTGTATTACCTTTTATTGCTTGTACTTTTGAGGTTTTATTTAAAAAATCTTTGCCAAGACCAATGTTGTGAAGCATTTCTTCCATGTTTTCATCAATTAGTAATATAGTTTTGCATTTATGTTTAAGCTTTTAGCAATTTTGAGTTGATTTTTGTAGATGATAAGAGATATGGGTGTAGTTTTACTCTACTGCAGATGGATATCTAGTTTTCTCAGCACCGTTTATTGAAGACGGTACCCTTTCCCAAAGGAATGTTCTTGGTACCTGAAGGAAACCAAAACGTTTTACCCTAAAAAATACTTTTTTGATGTATTTTGAGATGCATGTTCAGAGGACCCGTCAACAGAAGTAGCCCTGAAAATCTGTCTTTTGTGTGGGAAATTTGCATAGGTAGAAAAAAATCTGCATTGATATAGCCAGGCTTTCTCTGAAGCTCTCTGTTGTCTAGATCTAGGAAAGATCTACTGAGATTCTGATGCTATTAAAAGTCTGAAACAAACATTTACTATCTATTCTCTGTTAGAGTTGGTAACTGTGAGGTTTAATATACATAATAAGTTTATCTTTGCTAGCCAGGTCTTTTCTTCTTCACCTCTCATAACCTGTTTTGCCACCATAATATGTTTTGTCATGCTATGAACCTCCATTTATTCTGTAACCTAAATAGTATAAAAGCTTCGGCCATCTGGCCACTTCTTTGAGTTCTTGTATGATTTTTATGCACATAAATACATTTGTATGCCTCTTCTATTAATCTGCCTTTAGTCAGTTGATTTTTAGTGAACCTTCAGAGGGTGAAATTGAAGTTACCCCTTAGTTCTTATCAGAATTTTGTTGAAAGTTAGTGGACTGTAAATATGTGGATTTATTTCTGGATTCTCTATGCTGTTCCATTGGCCTATGTATCTGTTCTTATGTCAGTGTCATGCTCTTTTGGTTATGATAGCTTAATAGTATGTTTTGAAGTCAGGTAATGTAATACTTCCAACTTTATTCTCTTGCTCAGGATTGTTTTGTTTATTTAGGGTCTTTTGTGGTTCCACTGTATATTTTAGAACTGTTTTTCCTATCTCTGTGAAGAATCTCATTGATATTTTGATAGGGATTGAATTGAATCTATGGATCTCTTTTGGGAAGAAATTAGTATTGTGAAGAATTCATATTTTTGAGTTTTAGTATATGGATATCCTGCCACTTATAATTAGCATTTGATTTAGTAACAATCTGGTCTAGGTTAATGACAACTTAATTTCAATTACATACAAAAACTTTCCCTCTATACAGCTTTGCGTTAGTCCATTTGGGTTAGAATAACAAAATACCATACGCTGAGTAGCTTAAAAACAGTCAAAATTTATCTGTCACAGTTCCAGAGGCTGGGAAGTCAAATACCAAGGTATCAGCAGATTCAGTGTCTGGTGAGTGCCTGCTTTCTGTTTGATGAAGAATGCCTTCTCGCTATGTCCTCACATAGTAGAAGACACAGTAGAGTCTCTCTTAGGCCTCTCTTATTACGGCCCTATTCCCATCCATGAGGGCTCCACCCTTGTGACCTAATCACCTTCCCAAACCACAACTTCTAATAGTATATCCTAGGGGGTTAGAAGTTCAACATATAAATTTTGGGAGAACAAAAGCATTCAGAACATAGCATACCACCACTACCCCTCACAAATTACATGTCCTTCTTACATCAAAAACACATCTACTCCATCCAAGGAGCCCCAAAAGTTTTAACTAGTTCTGGCATTAACTCAAAAGTATAAACTTCACAGTCTCATCTACATATCATCTAAATCAGATCTGTGTGACACTAAAGATACAACTGATCCTGCAGCAAACTTTCCTCCAGCTGTGGAGGAACTTTTTAACTTTTCTGAAATGGAAAAAAAAAAGTTATGTGCTTCAAAAATATAATGGTGAGACAGGCATAAGGTATACATTCCCATTCCACAAGGGAGAAATGAGAAAAAAGAAGGGGATAACAGGTCCCAAGTCAGCCTGAAACCAAAAGTCAACAGACAACATTAAATCTTAAATCTTGAGAACCAACTTCTTTGACTTGATGTTATACCCTCTTGGACTACGGGGACTCTGGTTTCATCTTCCAAATCAACGAGTGTGAGTCTGCCTTCCAGACACACTGGGACAGTGGCCTTGGGCCTACTACTTTGGACAATCTTGCCTCCAAGGCAACTTTGTGTCTAGGTCCTAGCAGTTCTTTGCAGTGGCCCCCATCTTCATGGCACATGTCTGTACCTGACACATATGCTTGCTATTCTCTGAGGCTGAGATCACATGATAATGGCTTTATTAGTCTGGGGCTATGAGAACATTCCCACTCCCACAGCTCCTCTGGGCATTGCCCTAAAGGAAATTCTTTATAGTGGCCCCATACTTTTTAGGACTTATGCACTGTGAGCCTGTGATGGGAGTGGCAGCCCTGACAATTTCCAAATTGTCTTTTGGGTTATTCTTCCTTTGCCTTTGAAAAGAGAGTTTAGATTCTGTTTAGATGGGTGACTGATCTTATCAAATGATCATTTGACCAAACCTTTAGTGTTTTTTCCTTAACATGCTTTCTCATTATTTTTTTACCATGTAAACAGATTGATAATTTTTCAATTATATACATTCTGCTTCCCTTTTGATTAATAAATTCATCTTTAAGTTATTTTTCTCTTCTTAAATTTTCTAGTGGCAATTGAGAAAAGCCACACCCTCAACATTTTACTTATGACTGTCCTCAGTCAAATATCAAATTTCATCTCTCAAAGTTTCTACCTTCCACAAAACACCTGGACAGAAACACAATTCAGTCATGTTCTTTGCTTCTTTATAACAAAGATATACTTTTCTCTGATTGTCAGCAATATGTTCATCATTTCTGATTAACATCATCAGAATAGCCTTTAGTGTTCATATGTCTATGAACACTGTTTGTGACTATTTAAATATTCTCTAAGAAATTTGAGACTTTCATTCTAGCTCTTCTAGTTTCTTTCTAGGCTCTTACTAGAATATCCCTTAATGATCTATTCACAGCAATGTAGGATTTTTTTTAAGCATGTACCACATACTCTTCTAGCGTCTGCCCCTTATCCAATACCACAGCCATTTCCACATTTTTAGGTGTTTGTTATACTAGCACCCTACTTTCAATACCAATTGTCTGTTTAGTCCATTCAGGCTGCTGTAACATAGTACCATAAACTGGGTGGGTTATAAACAACAGAAATTTATTAGTCACAATTGTAGAAGCTCAAAAATTCAATATCAAGGTGCCAGCAAATACAACGTCTGTTGAGGGCCGATTTTCACATTCATAGGTGGTGTCTTTTCACAATCTACTCACATGGTGGAAGAGGTAAGACAGCTCTCTTGGGCCTTCTTTATACGGATACTGTTCCCATTCATGAATGCTCTGCCGTCATTATCTAACTACCTTCTAAAGGCTTTTCCTTCTAACCCCTCCTAATACCATCACCTTGGGGGTGACAATTTTAAGATATGAATTTTGGGGGTACACAAACATTCAGATCATAGAAAATGTCATTATCTTTCCCTCCTTTGTACTACTATTAACATAAAATTATCTTCTTATACATTGTCTGTACCACAGAACAAATTCATAATTTGTACCTTATGCAGTTGTCTTTTAAATTTGGAGTAGGAAAATATTAAAAATAAAAAATACATTTAAACTGCCTTCAATATTTATCTGCAGAGTTGCTCTTACTGGAGTCTTTTATTTCTTTATGTTGGCTTTAATTACTGCCTACTCTTCTTTCATTTAAATCTGAGGAAATCCCTTTAGTATTTTTTGAAGGGTAGGTTTTCTAGTGAAGGCTTCTTTCAGTCTTTGTTTATTTGGAAAATGTCATCAGTTCTTTTTTTTTTTTTTCTCAAAGATAGTTTTCTGGATATATGATTGTTTATTGACTGTACTTTTTCTCTAGCATTTTGAATATGCACCATAGGTCTGTGATGTGTTCATTTTTCTTCATTGTTTTTTTCTTTTTATTCCTCAGTGTGCATAATATAAATTGATCTATCTTCAGATTCACTGGTTATTATTATTTCTTCTAGTTTCCTAAATATATTGTTTATTCTCTCTAGTAATTTTTAAATTATTATAGGTATAAGCTCTAGAATTTCTATTTGAATATATTTTTGTGTGTAATTTCTCATTATTGACTTTCTCTATTTGGTAAGATATTGTTCGCAAAAATTCCTTTAGCTTTTAGACTTTCCTTTTCTCTTCTTGAATATTTTTAAAGTAGTTCAATTAAGTCTTTTCTAGTTAGTCTGACCTATGGGCTTACCTGGAGACAGTTTCTATTGACTTTAAATTTCTCTGTGTATGTGCCATGCCACATTATTTCTGTGCATGTCTCATAATTTTTGTTTGAAAACTGGACATTTTAAATAGCTGGTGGAGTTGATGATGGACGTTGTGATGAAGGAGGCTAAGAGCTGTGACTGCCTGCAGGGTTTTCAGCTGACCCACTCCCTAAGTTGAGGAACTAGGTCTGAGTTGAGTACCCTTCTCATCAGCAAGATCCAGGAGGAGTACCCATATAAGATCATAAACACATTCAGTGCACTGACTTTGTCCAAAGTGTTAGACATGGTTCACTTTCCCCAGGTTTTGTTTTTACGGTTTTTTGTTCATTTTTGTTATTAGTTTTTATTTAGTTACTCTTTAAAGCTAATTTTATAAAGCCTGTATTCTTTGTCATGTGTGGTCACTGAAGTCTTATTTAATTAGCTTAATAGTCATTTAATGATTGGGCAGAGATACATTAAATTCCCAGAATCAATTAGTCTTCCAGTCTTCATAAAGTGGCTCTGTTTATGTGTTCTCAGCAAGGATGTTTACGTGTCTGACTTAGCCTGAGCCCAGGAGGCAGAGGTTTTATTGAGCCAAGATCATACCATTACATTCTAGCCTGGATTATGAGAGTGAAACCATGTCCCACAAAACAAACAACCAACCAAACAAACAAACAAAAAACAAAACAAAACAAAACCCAAAAACTAAAACAAACTCACTATAAGCATTTAATGTGTTATCTGCCTTTTTAAAGCTTTTTGATTAGATTATTTTTTTCCCCAACTCTTACCTACAGCTTTAGGCAACCATGATGTTTAACAATTGCCTCTGATTGTTCCTGAGAAAGATGTCAGGGAAAAAGTGCTTGTAATGGGTGAGCTCTGAATCATGTAAAATATAAGAGCCTTTTTGAGTTGAGAGAGTCTTCCAGGAAACTATCAGATGGATCAAATAATAATATATCCCTTGGAATGTGTTTTTGAAAGTGCTTCACTCCCTCTCTGTCTCCTCTGTTAGCTGTCAGGCTGCTATTTTTTATCGTAATGGCAGGTTGTTGATTTTCAAGGCCCTAGAAGAGCTGATGGAATATAATGGTAATAATGCAAGTTAAATGTGACAAGACTTGCTATTCTTACTGAGATTTAGCCATTTTTTTTCTGGAATAAATGTTCCCCAGATAGCTGTAAGTCATTGAATAATTTTCAGAGTTTTAAAAAAGTTAATTTTGTCAATTTTTGCTAGTGTTCTCATTAATTATATGGAGGAGAAATTTTGTGTAACTTCCTACTTCACCATTTTGTTGTTGTTGTTATTATCTTACTATTTCTTTTTGAGTCTGTTTTGATATGATATAATTTTCTACAAATTGATGCATTATGTATAATACTTTAAAACTTAAAATTGTTCATAATTTACTCTAATATTTTTAATCTTCTCTGTATCTGCAAACTTGTAGCCTTTTCCTTTCATAATATTGTTTATTTTTACTATCTGTCTTTCTTGTTGATCAGTGATTTGTCGATTTTATTAGTTTGTTTTTTAAATAAACTTGTGACTATTTGGTCCTATCTACTCCAATTTTATCTTCTAATTTATTAATTTCTGCTATCTGTTTTTTTATTTCCTCTATTTCTTTAGATTTCAATTTTTTTGACTTGACTTTAATGGTTTTCATTGGATTCTTAGCATAAGTCTATAATATTTTATTTTTGATTATACATAAAATCTATACATTTTATTCTAAATACTCTTTTAATTTCACCCAATTAGTTTTGACAGTTGATATTTTTATTTTATTTAAAATTATTTTAGATTACTTCTTTAACTCATGAGTTACATAAAAGTGTTAACAATTTTTTTCTGAATTATTCTTTGCTGTTTATTCCTCAGTAATTGTGTAATTGTCAGAAAATAACATTTTTGTCACTGAGTTCTTTGAAATTTCTACTTTTTATAATTTCAAATATTATTTTAGATTTAGGGGATACCTCTGCAGGTATCTTATCTGGGCATATTATATGATGCTGAAATTTGGAGTATGATTTATTCCATCACCCAGATACTGAGCATAGTACACAACAGTTAGTTTTTCAACCCTTGTGTCCCTCCATTACTGCTCTGCTGAGATTATGTTTTTAACATTATAGCAGTAAGGGAAATCTGACGCAGCTTGTTCCATCTTGCTTCTGACCTCCCAATTGTCCTTGCTCATTCCTGGGCATAGGCTAACCTAACTGTGGAAAGAAGTTAGTTTATAGATTAACCATGAAAGTAAAGATGATATTAGTTCTTCCCTAAAAGTAACCCCCTTCTTGCCCAAGGACTGAAAATCATTTTTGTAAGATTAATGAAAGGCTACCACATAGGATTATGGGAGAAACCTGAACTCTGCTAAGGTACAGGTGCAGTTTTTATAATTCCTTACTCTTTAGGAGTCATGTGGCCAGAGGTCACAAGATTTGTGACTTCCACAATTGCTCCTGTAGATAACGTCACTATTGTAGAACCTAAGATTGTTTTTTTGAAGATATATTTCAGACTGATTCCACCCAGACTCATGACTCATTTCTCAACTGATCTGGTGGTCCCACCCAGAGGCAGACTCAGCACACAAGAAACATTTTTCACACCCCTAGCATTTCATTCCCAACCAATCAGTACCATCCATTTGCTAGCCCCTGTTCCCCAAATTGTCCATAAAACTTTAACCTCCAAACCTTCACGAAGATTAATTTGAGTGATAACTCCAGTTCTCCAGCTTGGGCCAGCGTCATGTCAATTTAAGTTTTTCTCTATTGCAATGCTACAGTATCAGTGAATATTTTTTTGAGGAAATGGCAGGAAGTATCTGTTGGGTGATTACATCAGAAGTTTCCAGTGTTAATTGCCATCTTGAAGTCCATGAGTACCCATTATTTCATACTTACTTTATGGCCCCATATATACTTTATGTTGGAATCAGTTTTTGTGAAAATAAGATGTATCTTGCATCTATTGGGTAGAAACCTCTCTATATGTTTATTAAATGTCTCATTATTGTTTTTAAAATCTTTTACCATATTCTTACTGATTTGTTTTCATCCTACTGGATAACATCTAACGGTTTAAATCAAGGTTGGCATTTTTTTCTCTCAACAGGATCGGATTATAAAAGTTTTAGACCTATGGTCTCTTTTATGACTACTTATCTATGTCATCAAAACATAAAAGAAGTCATAGATAATACTTAAATAAATGGATATGCCTGATTTGCAGTAAATCTTTATTTACAATAAGAGGCAACAGACAAAGTTTGGCCTGCGTGGCATAGTTCGCTGATGCCTTGCTTAAAGAAACATTATTTCACCTCCCATTATGATAGTGGATGTTTTGATTTATCCTGAAATTTTGTCTATTTTTGCTTCCTATGTTTTATGCTATGCAGTAAGTCATGCAAGTTTAGAATTATCATATTTTTTCTGTAAATTACATTTTACATTTTAATAATTTGATGCTCTTTTATTTCTGCTAATACATTTTCATTAGGGTGTAGTCTGGCTAATATTAACATAGCTGCATTTTTTTAGATTAATATTTTCCTTGTGTAACTCTTTTCTTATCCATTTCTTTTTAAGATTTCTGTATGCTTTTGTTCTTATACAGAAGCCCTTGTATGTGGTTCTCTAAAAGAGTCCCATATAAACTGAATACATTCTTTTAAGTAGTTACACCTTTTACATTTATAGCATGTCACTTCATAATAAGAATACTTTCTGAGAAGTGCATCTTTAGGCAATTTTATTGTATGAACATAAAAGAGCATACTTACACAAACCTAGATGTTATAGCTTGCTATACACATAGGCTATATGGCATAGAAACTTGTATAGCATGTTACTAAACTGGATACTGCAGGCAGTTGTCACACAATGGTAAGTATTTGTGCATCTATACATATCTAAACATAGAAATACAGTAAAAGCACAGTATTATAATTTTATAGGAACATTGTGGTATATGTATTTCATCATTGACTAAAATGTTGTTATATAGCACATAACTGCACGTTATTTACATATATGAGTATATATCTACCATAAACTTTTATATTTTGTCTTCCTTTTAGTGTTCACTTTCTCTCTTTTTAGATTTAATAATTTTCACTATTTTTTTCTTACTAGCTTACATTCTATTTTCTTCTTCTATTCTTTAGTGGTTACCCTAGAATTTTTAAAATGTATACTTAACTTATTAATGTAAAAAGTTATATTTCTTTATCCTCCTGATCAGTAACAAGATCTTTAAAAGTCCTTACTTATGATAATGCCTAACATATGTATTTGATTTTATGTATTTTAATTATAACTCATTTGCTAATCCGCTTAGAAAAGTCATGAAAAATATCATTATTTTAGTTTCAGTCAGTTTTATTTTCAATTTCATGTAGATTTACCCTCATACTTATAATATTTACTTGGGATTATTTCTCTTTTATCTAAAACTGCATTTCTGAAAATTTCCTATAGAATCTTTTGTTTGCAAACTATTCATTTTGTGCCTACATCTATCTTTATTTCCCCTTGTTTTTGAGAGAGTTTCATTGAACATGCAAATTTAGCTTAGTTATTTCCTCACAACACATTGAAAATATTATTCTAAAATCTTCTGGCTTTTATATTTGCTGTTGAGAAGTTAGCTGTCTTTTTTTAAATAATCTGTCTTTTTTTGACTGCTTTTAAATGATCTATTTTTTTTTTTTAGGAAGGTGAGTGCTCTGCAGTTTCACTCTGCTGTCTAGTTTTATATTTCTTTTAACAATTTTATTTATATTTTGATAAAGTAGAAATCACAGTTTAATTAATTCCCATGCATACACCTCATCCCATTACAATATGTATCTACTCACAGTTAGTCTTGTTTTATCTATAATTATGGCCATCTCTACTTCTGAATCCTCAGATTATTTTGAAGCAAATTCCAGGTATTGCTTTTTCCAAGAAAAAATTAAGAAGTATCTCTAAGAGATAAAACTCTTTTATAAAAACATAACCATGTTAGTGTTTTCATACCCCCAAATTTTAATAATAACTTCTTAATATGATTAAATATACAATCATAGTAAGAGTTATTCAGATAGTCTTTGAAATGTGCATTTTTCTCTCTTAAACTATGTGTTAGCCCATTCTTGCATTGCTATAAAGAAATACCTGGGTCTGAATACTATATAAAGAAAAGAGTTTTAATTGGCTCACTGTTCTGCAGGCTGTACAAGCATGGCTCCAGCATCTGCTTCTGGTGAGGGCCTCAGGAAACTTACAATCATGCTGGAAGGCAAAGGAAGAGCAGGTGGTATCATGTGGCAAAAGCAGGCATGAGAGAGATGGGAGAAGGTGAAACATTTTTTTGAATAACCAGTTCTCATATGAACTCATTGAGGAAGAACTCACTCATCACCAAGAGGATAATGCTAAGCCATTCATAAGGGATCAGCCTCCATGATGCAATACCTCCCACTAGGCCCCAGCTCCAATACTAGAGGCCACATTTCAACATAAGATTTGGAAGGGACAAATATCCAAACCATATTAAACTGTTTGTTTGAATCAGCATCAAATAACATTCTTTATAATTGGTTAATATACTTATAAGTCTCTTATAAGTCTCTTCATCTATATGCTTTGTTTTTCATATAATTTACATTTTTTATAGACTGAATTCTGCAGATGCATTGTATATTTTCTTTAATTACCATGCTTGGGACTCATTAGAATATCTGAATCTGTAGAATATTGTCTTTTATCAGTTTGGGGAAAATATCAGTAATTGTCTCTTTACATATTGCCTTTGCTTCATTCTCCCTTTCTTCTCCGTCTAAAATTCTGATATTTGTATACTAATATCCATCTCTTTTAACCTCTTATCCTTCCAAAAACTGTTTTGGGATTGATTCTTCTAGGCACATTGGAGCATTACCAATTAGGAACAATTTTAATTATACTCTAAACATGATGTTCTTTGGACCACTCTTGTAGTACAAAATAT
The DNA here is from genome assembly GCF_000951035.1 of Colobus angolensis palliatus. Taxonomy (NCBI): domain Eukaryota; kingdom Metazoa; phylum Chordata; class Mammalia; order Primates; family Cercopithecidae; genus Colobus; species Colobus angolensis. The sequence continues at coordinate 6,094,647 of NW_012114722.1, read as the reverse complement.
AGGCTGCAAAGCCATATGAGGGCAACGTTATTGCTATAAGTTATCAAGGGAAATGTAGTTTTTTTTCTTCTACTTAGCATAATTCTTCAAAACCAGCAAGTTCTCTTTCTAGTCCCCTGAATGTGTATGTCTATTTCTTGTTCACACTTAATACTAAGGGTAAAACACTTGGGAGCTCCAACTTTATTTGGTGAGGGAGGGCTTATTCTATTAGACTCTGAATTGTGGGTGGTCTTTGGGATTTTTGTCCTGTACCACTTTACCTGTGAGTTGGTGAAAACTGAAGCACAAGGTTATCTGGTATGGAAAGTATCTTAAGAGCAGACCAATATTTTTCTGCTTTCAATTAAGTTTTTGAATTTTAATATTCTCACTTTCCTACCAGCTAATGGATGAATTTATAATGTTTTCAAAAACCATATTTTATTCAGTATGTTTATTTATTTTCAGAACAAAATAGGTCAGAAAGTTGTGTGCATGTGTGTGTGTGTGTGTGTGTATACCTCTCTTTTTGGTGGCTTCTTTAGTCACACGGGTGCAAAATCTACGGTTCCAGTTCTCTAGTATGTAATTCTCTGCTATATAAGAACAAACAAAATGAGACAAACTTATTTTACAGTTTTACCTTAATCTCTTTGTTACCATCCTTAGTGGCAGTTAGTTCATTTGTTCGTCTGTAATAAATTAGTCAAGCTTATATAATTAAATTTATACTTTTTAAAAAGATTTATATATTGCTTCATTAGATTTCTCACATTAACTAGTTATGAAATCTTAAATGAGTAACTCAACTTTTGTGAGCTTTTTCTTCTTGTATAAAGTGGAAGTGTTAATCCTACCCAACAACCTAGTGAAGAGCAAATGATAACGAGATAATATATGTGAATGTGTTTTGAAATTCAATGTAAGACTTGATAATGCAAGATGTTACTATTACTAAACACATCACTTTTTGATCATAACTTGGGCACCCTATTTAACAGTGTTCACTTTTTGTGCTAAATAGCTAGAAGTGACATTTTAAAAATCAGTCATAGTTAACTTTTTTTTGCCTCAATGGTCCTGTATTCTTGTCTGTATAAATAATGTCTTACTTTATAGTACCATTTCATGTGAAATGATCAGTCATTTTATGATAATTTCACAACTAAGTCTAATCTACTGTATTTGAATGTATCTCACAGAGTAAAAAACGACAATTACCTTTTTCAAGCATATGAAGACCAAATACTTAACCTGTGTATTTTGTACTGTTTATACTATTATTTGCCAGTCTTTTAATTCTAGGTTAGATTTCTGGATCTCTAATTCATCTATGACATAAATGAGTTTCCTTAGGGTATATTAATAGATATATTCATGTATCAATCTGAAAATATAATCTTATAAATTAAGTTGCCACATTGCGTAGTGATTCCAATACCCACATATGCTCATCCTGACAGATTACTTAAAGTGTTTTCTATGAATATGGCAAATTTCTAATTAAGTACACAACTTCCTTTACAGAGAAAAACTGATAAACTTGATGAAGCAAAAAGGAAGACTATGACAATTATAAGTCTGAACAAATTATATTATGTGCTGATTGTGCCATACATAACAAGCATTCATAAAAATATCAGCTTCAACCAAAATAAAAATTCAAGTTGGCTCTCTTCATTGTGTTTCTGCTCTCAAAATATTATACCCACATGATGATTTCTCATTTCAAATAACTCTACTTCTGACCCTAGTTATTTGAAAAGATAAATGCAATTATGAAGTCTACAAGTACAATTCTGAAGTCTACTAATACTAGAAAAGTATCAGATATCTAATGAATCAAATATATCTTTTAGGAGTGACAATATGTAAATATTTACCATGATTCTTTACTGAGTTCAAATCATACATGTTAAGAAAAGCAGAAACACATCATGGTAGTTAAACACATCAAATGAATGTTATAAATCTTTAAAAAGAAAGCATAGCTTCAAGATATAAGGTTAGAGAAAATAAAAATGAAGGGAATTTCGTTGCATCTGAACATGATTTGAAAGGTGAGAATTTTTACTCAATCTTGTTTTTGATGATAGTTTGATCAATAAGATCCTCAATGCAAGTAAAAAAAATAAAAAGAGCTCCTGTTTTTAAAAATGTATGACCTCAATTAATATAGTTTGATTCAATTTATTTCAATAGATTTATTGAGACTTTACTAGCTCTAGTGGACTATTGTAGGAGTTAAGTGTTCTCCAAAGATGAACAAGAGGCAATTCTTATCCTCCAAGGGTTCTAAATTAGTATAGGAGTCAGACATATATACACATAAATCTAATGAACACAATAATAGAGTAACAATACGCCATAGGAATATGGTAGAAGGAGAAATTAGTTTTGATTGAAGTTATCAGTTTTGATCTTGAAATTAGCAGTGACTAATATAACCTTATCTCTATGTGGTATAAAAGCAGTCAAGGCCAAATATTTTAAACTGGAAACGCAACATTCTTGCAAAGTATTTTTTCATTTATAGTTATTGTACATGTGTCATAAAACATTAGCTAAGATACCCTGCAATCTTTATACATCCCAGTAGGTAAAAAAAATTATAGAATAAAGTTAGATGGAATAAGATCTAGTGTTCAGTAGCACAAATAGGACAACTATATTAAATAAAAATTTATTTTGTATTTCAAAATAACCAGAAGAGTGGAATTGAAATGTTTGTAACACAAATAAATGGTAAATGCTTGAGGTGATGAATACCCCAATTACCCTGATTTGATCATTACACAGTGTTTGCTTGTATGAAAATATCACATGCACCTGCCAAATATGCAAAACTATTATATATCCATAATATTTTTAAAAAGAATAAAATGTGAAAGAAAAGCACTAGTTTCCAGTTGTGGAATGCTAGATGAGAGAGGTGAATATCTTCATTATAGAAATTCAAACATGTTACCATTTAATTTGTATTTCTAGAAATTTAGACATAGAAGGAAACTTAAAGGTCCTGTAGTTAATCTCCTTATTCTGTGAACGAGGAACTGAGACCCAGAGAGGTGAATTGATTTGGTGAAAGTCAAACAGTGGGTTAGTGGAAGAGCTGGGTTGAGTATTCTAAATTTGGCGCTGTCCACCAAGCTGTTTCAGAAAAGTAGGGTAAGTATGATAATGAAATAATTTAATAGATTTCACAATTAATTTTAAAGAAAAAAAATACTTACTATTTAATATAGATGAAGTATCAACATTTAACCCATATGTTAGAGTTTATGGAGCTGAAAACTAAAATTCTGAGACAGTGTCAAAATATTATCTGGGGGTTGTCATGGTAACTTTTTAGGAAGTGCCTGATTAAACTGTCAGAATAAATGTAGTTGAAGAAAATCTAAAGAACCCGAGTTTCTGAAAAACCTGTAAAGGAATCCACACTTTTAAACTTTGTTATCTTCATCTAACCCTACGATTAAAGAATATATATTTATTTAAATATTTAGACTTTATGGTTTCCTAATTAGAATGGCAAACACCTTGTAAAGCACAAGAAAATTACATGTTTAAATGTTAAGTTTGCAAAAGAAGATGATCTTATGACTAGATTACTCAGAAGCAGTTATCAAGGCAGACAAGAGGTCATCTCTCACAAAACTTACATAATAATGAAGAGAAATAGGCAACAAGCAAACAAGCGGAATATATAAGATAGTGGTAAATTACTCAAATACTTAAAATATGCTGCTAAAGAGTCTGGATGCTTTGCTTTGGAGGGATGGTCAGAAATAAGTTTCTTTAAGAAAAGTAGTATATGCATTGAAATCTGAATGACAAGAAGATTGCAGATCTACAAAGATCAGAAGAAAGTAGCAAAGACAAATGATTTTGCTGGGGACGCTATCTTCTTGAAGTGTTTCAGATAAATTAAAATGAGAAAGAAATACAGTCATGTACCTCATACGTGACTGTATTTCTTTCTCATTTTAATTGATGATTTAGTCAATGACAGACCACACATAAGATGGTAGCCCCGTAAGATTATAATGGAGCTGAAAAATTCCTATTCCCTAGTGACCTAAAGAGGTCAATTGTCTTAGTGAAAGTCACACACAGTGGATTAGTGGCAGAGCTGAGTTGAGTATTCCGTTTGGTAGTGGTGTAACTTTGTAGCACAGTGCATTACTCACATGGTTGTGGTGATGCTAGTGTAAAAAAGTCCACTGTGCTGACTGTCACATAAAAGGATAGCATATACAATTATGTACAGTACATAATACTTGACAATAATAATAAATGACTATGTTAGTGGTTTATGTATTTACTATACTACATATTTTATTGTTATTTTAGGGTGTACTCCTTCTACTTATAAAGAATAAAAGTTAACTGTAAAATGGCCTCAGGCATCTCCTTCAGGAGGTATTCCAGAAGAAGGCACTGTTATCAGAGGAGATGACAGTTGTATGCGTGTTATTATTCCTGAAGACCTTCCAGTGGGACAAGGCATGAAAGTGGAAGACAGTAAACCTGGTGATCATAACTCTGTGTAGGCCTAGGCTAACGTGTGTGTTGGTGTCTCAGTTTCTAAAACAAAAGTTTAAAAAGTTAAAAAATATTAATACTAATATTTTTTAAATGGAAGAAAGCATATAGGATAAGGAAATAATAAAGAAATTATTTGTGTACAGTTGTACAATGTGTTTGTGTGTTGACCCATTTTTGCCTGGTGTTCCATTCATTGGAACGCTAAGCATGCAAAAGTTATTTATATCCTACTGCTCAAGGTCATTGCCAAGGTCTGATTGCAAAAATTCAACAAATTGCAACCTCAGGCATCAATGGGTTTTAAGCTACGTGTTATCATAAAAGAGTCAAAAATTAAAAAAAATAAAACTGTATAAAGTAAAAGAGTTATAGTAAACTAAGGCTAATTTATTTTTTAAGAAAATTTTAATAAATAAATTTAGTGTAGACAAAGTGTATGGTATTTATAAAGTCTACAGTAGTGTACTGTAATATCATAGGCCTTCACATTCACTCACCACTCACTCATTGGTTCACCTGGAGCAATTTCTTGCTATCTCTATTCAGGGCAAGTGCCATATAAAGGCATACCCCATTTATATCATATTCTTACTGTACCTTTTCTAGGTTTAGATATGTTTAGATACACAAATACTTGCCATTGTGTTACGGTTGCCTACAAGATTCAGTACAGTAACATGCTGTACAGGTTTGTAACCTAAGTACAACAGGCTATACCATATGGCCTAAGTATGTAGTAGGCTAAACCATCTAGGTTTGTACCTTCTATAATGTTAGACAATGATGAAATCGCCTAAAGATTTATTTCTCAGAATGTATTGTCATCTTTATGCAACTGCACAAGCAGTGCAATATGGTTACAAATATGTATATTTGAATACACACCATCTAAGAAAAAGCACTCTTTGATCAGAGTGTGTTAGAATTAGTTAGGTGTTGAGTATCCACAAAGTGTCATCATTGGTCAATATGCCTTTAGAACTAAAAATTAAAATATATAAACTAACATTTGATGACAAGAAGCCAGACTATTTGAAACTCAGGCTTAATTTTCTCAGAAAACCAAAAGATATGGTTATCATATACATATTTCTATGAAGTACTCATTCATTTTATTAATGAGCTATAAGAAATAATTTTAGAAAGAGAAATTAAAATTTTCTAGTTGAGAATTTCTCAATATTGAATACATAGGATTTATATGCATACTAAAGACATTGAAACACTTATAGTTTAAAATAGCTTTTTTAATTTAAATGCAGGAATATTCAGAGCCTTTGTTAAATATTTGACCTTTTGAAACCTACAAATTTTTAGGTCTGAGCCGTCAAATTAACATCTTCTAAAACAGTGTTATATGGAATCTCAGATTAGCTGATACTAATATAGTCCAGCTATTTCACTTAGCAGAATGGTAAAGAAGAGGCACAGAACTTAACTCACTTCACCGCTTAGCAGCTGTATTAGTTTCCTATTGCTGCTTTAACAAATTAGAAACTTAAAGCAGTACCTATTCCTATTTATTTTCTCACCGCCTCTGTAGGTCAGAAGCCCAGGTGGGATCAACTGAGTTATCTTCTTTGGGTCGTACAAGACTGAAATTGATATGTCAACAGGTCTGGGCTCTCCTCTAAAGCCTCAGGAGAAAAAATCAGTATTTTCAAGTCCATTCAGTTTGTTGGCAGAATTCATTTCCTTTGTCTGTAGAATCGAGGTACTTGTTTCTTTGCTGGCTACCAGCTGGGGTTGGCTATCTGCTCTTAGAAGCTGCACACATTCCTTCTAATGCGATCTCCATCTTCAAGCAGCAGAGGCACATCAAGTTATTTAACGCTTTGAGTCTTCCTAACCTTCGCTTCTGCCAGAGAAAGCTGTCTGTGCTTAAGGGTTCATGTACACCATTTCGTTGGACCACCTGAATAATCATGGATATTCTCCCTATCTCAAGGTCAGCTGTGCCATATAACACACATAATTACAGGAGTGATGTCTCATCATATGCAGATGTTTTAGAGATTAGAGTAAAACATCTTTAGGAGGCCATTTTAGAAATCCTGCCTATGACAGTAGCATACCCGAAACAAGAATCAAAATCATTTTACTGTAGATTCAGTATTTTCTCCTATCCTGTTTAAAATCTGTAACTGGGTTTCCATAAATATTTGAGTCATTGAATTGATGTGGAAAACATAATTTATGTTATATTTAGTGTATTCTTACTATTTGCATATTTAATCTGAAGAAGAGTTATGATTGACATGTTTTCTCTCAAAGATCCTTGTTTTTTTATTATAAAGAGATTTCTAAACAGATTATCCATTTGTCATTTTCAATAGTCACATTTCATTTTTCTTTTTTAATCAAAAGAAAATTAGATGGCATATTACTTGTGTTACTGTAACAAAAGACAAATCCAATAATAACAGCAATGCATTTTATTCCTTTATAGGCATGAAAATTTAAAGTAATTAGTTTCTTTATTTGCACCAATAGAATTGCTAATGGATTAATTATCATAGAATAAAAAGTAACACACTATAAATGTTAATTAAACACCCAGATGATGTTCTATGATTATTTTCCAGACCACATTAATTGTTATAATTCTCTTAATTAACAGTATTATTTTTGAATACAGTATTGCAGTCATTGTGAATTATTTCTTCCATTAAAAATAATAATCAAGTTCTTATTAGAGGTATGACAATTTTCTAAAATGAAAAACATCATCTACCAAGGAAGCTGAAGGATAATTTTACTAACATAGAAACATAATTCTCAGTCTCAAAGCAAAGTATAGTGAACATCTCATCGTTTTTTTGGTCTGGAATTACTTCCACTTTTTTCTGATAAATTCAACCTCTTTCTTTTGGGGAACTACCTCTTACCCACTCTGTGGTTCTAATGGTGTTTTCAAAATGTAACCCAATCTCCTGGTCATAAGCATGACTACTTGTCCCACTGATATGGTTTGGCTCTGTTTCCCCACCCAAATCTCATCTTGAATTGTACTCCCATAATTCCCATGTGTAGTGGGAGGGACTTGGTGGGAGATAATTTGAATCATGGGGGTGGTTTTCCCCATACTATTCTCATGGTAGGGAATAAGTATCACAAGATCTGATGGTTTTATCAGGGGTTTCTGCTTTTGTATCTTCCTCATTTTCTCTTGCTGCCGCCATGTAGGAAGTGCCTTTCACCTCCTGCCATGATTCTGAGGCCTTCCTAGCCATGTGGAACTGTAAGTCCAATTAAACCACTTTTTCTTCCCAATGTCAGGTATGTCTTTATCAGCAGCATGAAAACAAACTAATACAGTAAATTCATACCAGTAGAGTGGGGTGTTGCTGAAAAGATACCCAAAAATGTAGAAGTGATTTTGGAACTGGGTAACAGGCAGATATTGGGACAATTTGAAGGGCTCAGAAGAAGACAGGAAAATGTGAAAAAGTTTGGAACTTCCTAGAAACTTGATGAATGGCTTTGCCCAAAATGCTTATAGCAACATGGACAATAAAATTCAGGCTGAGGTGTCTCAGATGGAGATGAGGAACCTGTTGGGAACTGGAGCAAAGGTAACATTTGTTATGTTTAAGTAAAGAGACTGGCAACATTTTGCCCCTGCCCTAGAGACTTGTGAAAGTTTGAATTTGAAAAAGATTATTTAGAGTATCCGTTGGAAGAAATTTCTAGGGAGTAAAGCATTCAAGAGGTGACTTGGGTGTTGCTAAATGCATTAAGTTTTGTAAGGGAAGCAGAGCATAAAAGTTTGAAAATTTGCACCCTGACTATACTATAGAAAAAAAAAAAATATTTTTGGGGAAGTAATTCAAGCCAGCTGCAGAAGATTGCATAAGTAGCAAGAAGCCTAATGTTAATCACCAAGACCATGGGGAAAATGTCCCCAGGCCACGTCAGAGAACTTTGTGGCACCCCCTCCCATCACAGGCCCAGAGGTCCAGGAGGAAAAAGTGGTTTCCTGGGTTGGGCCCATGATTCCTGTGCTGTGTGCAGCCTAGCAATTTGGTGCCCTGTGTCCCAGCCCCTTCAGCCATAGCTTAAAGGGGACAACATAGATCTTGGGCTGTCACTTCAGAGGGTGAAAGTCCCAAGCCTTGGTAGTTTCCATATGGTGTTGAGCCTGTGGGTGCACGGAAGTCAAGAATTGAGGTTTGGGAAACTCTCCCTAGATTTCAGAAGATGTATGGAAATGCCAGGATGCCCAGGGAAAAGTTTGTTTCAGGGGTGGGACCCTCATGGAGAATCTCTGCTAGGGCAATGTGGAAGGGAAATGTGGGGTCAGAGGCCCCACACAGACTCCCTCCTGGGACACCACCTAGTGGAGCTGTGAGAAGAGGGCCACCATCCTCCAGACCCCAGAATGTTAGATCCACTGACAACTTTCACCATGCACCTGGAAAAGCCACAAACACTCAACACCATCTCATGATAGCAGCCAGGAGGGAGCATCCCTGCAACGCCACAGGGGTGGAGCTGCCCAAGATCATGGGAACCCACTTTTTGCATCAGCATGGTCTGTATATGAGACCTGGAGTAAAAGGAGATCATTTTGGAGCTTTGAAATTTGACTTCCCCGCTGGATTTCAGACTTGCCTAGGCCCTATAACCCCTTTGTTTTGGCCAATTTCTCCCATTTAGAATGGCTGTATTTACCCAATACCTGCACCGGCATTGTATCTAGGAAGTAACTAGCTTGCTTTTGATTTTACAGGCTCATAGATGGAAGAGACTTGCCTTGTTTCAGATAAGACTTTGGACTGTGGACTTTTGGGTTAATGCTGAAATGAGTTAATAGTTTGGGGGAATGTTGGGAAGGCATGACTGGTTTTGAAATGTGAGGATATAAGACTTGGAGGGGTCAAGGACAGAATGGTATGGTTTGGCTCTGTTTCCTCACCCAAATCTCATCTTGAATTTTACTCCCATAATTCCCACATGTTGTGGGAGGTATGCAGTGAGACATAATTTGAATCATGGGGGTGGCTTCCCCCACACTGTCTTCATGGTAGTGGATAAGTCTCATAAGATATAATGGCTTTATCAGGGATTTCTGCTTTTGCTAAGTCCAATTACATCTCTTTTTCTTCCCAGTCTAAGGTATGTCTTTATCAGCAGTGTGAAAACAAACTAATGCACCCACCCAGGCCTGACAATTTTTAATACCCTAATTCCTTGGCCTCAATGATTCTCCTAAAGAAAGATGCCAAAGACAACTAAAATCCTGTTCTCAAATTTAATATATGAACACAGGCAAAGAAGATTTTCTTTTTACTTTGTGATTGCAGGTTAGAAAAATATAAAACTGGGGGCCAGGCGTGGTGGCTCAAGCCTGTAATCCCAGCACTTTGGGAGGCCGAGACGGGCGGATCACGAGGTCAGGAGATCGAGACCATCCTGGCTAACACTGTGAAACCCCGTCTCTACTAAAAAATACAAAAAAAACTAGCTGGGCGAGGTGGCGGGCGCCTGTAGTCCCAGCTACTTGGGAGGCTGAGGCAGGAGAATGGCGTAAACCCGGGAGGCGGAGGTTGCAGTGAGCGGAGATCTGGCCACTGCACTCCAGCCCGGGCGACAGAGCAAGACTCCATCTCAAAAAAAAAAAAAAAAAGAAAAATATAAAACTGATGCTATCTGCAGATATAGCATCTCCCAACCCCTACTACCAAACTGAGAAAGCCCTTATTAAATAGGAAAGAGATGGACCAAACAAAAACAGAAATAGATATGAGATACATATAAATCAATATGAAACAATCAAGAGACAAACTGAGAAACTACAGCATGGTTTTATTTCTGAAAAAAAAATTTACTCTTGACATTTCAGTTTCAAGAGGCAATGAGCTACCTTTTTTGGTTACTTTTACTAATTTGTAACATGTGACCCAAAGATCATTGACCAGTACCTTTAGGTGCATTACTCTTGGTAAATTGAATTCGACGACCAGTTTGACTTTAAGCAGAGAATGACAGTATCACTGCTACTGCCTTTTTTTGTCCAATCCACCATCATTTCCCACATTGATTATTGCAGTAGCCTCCAGATCGGTCTCTTTGTTTTCACCCTTGCTCAAGAGATTATTTTTAACATGGAAGCCATAGGTCTAATTGTGTCATGCCTTTGCTCAAGCCTCTTTTATGAGTAGTCATTTATGTTGAAGATCAGATACATTACATTAAGGAGGCACACAGCAGTTCTTTAAACTTTAGGACATATCACAGTCACAAGGGGAGTTCCTGAAATGCAGATTCCTGGCCTGCACTAAGATATTTCAAATCCAGAAATATTTGAAATCCAGAAGTTTCAAATCCAGAAAACTTGGTCTGTTTTCTATATTCCACCCTTTGAGTAACATCAAGTAAGGGTTATAGAGGTTTAAAATTATTTTACTAACAAGAATGTGGTAGATTTTCACTAAAGCAATTACTAAGCTTTAGAAATAACAACATGCCTTCTAATAATTCTAATAATTCTTCATAGCTCAATCTTTGATTTAAAGTCTAATGCAAAGGAATATGGCCGATTTTTAAATTTGAGTCTGGATATGTTTTCCTATATATGCTACTATTCTTTAATCCTAACCTTCAGTCTTTCTCAGTTTAGCTCTGCTACATATCCTTTTAACTCACACTTATTAAGTGAATCTTCTAAACTAGGTACATGCCAGTTGATTTTTTCACTTAACTCCATCACAACTTCGTATGCTAAAGACTGAATTCAGTCAATGCTGATTGACTTTTCTCCTGCATGGCTTTCTATAACGTACTGATCTGCATCTTTTTTTTTTTTCGACGGAGTTTCGCTCTTGTTGCCCAGGCTAGAGTGCAACGGCGCTATCTCAGGTCACTGCAGACTCCACCTCCCGATTTCAAGCAATTTTCCTGCTTCAGCCTCCCGAGTAGCTGGGATTACATGCATGTGCCACTATGCCTGGCTAATTTTGTATTTTTAATAGAGACGAAGTTTCTTCATGTTGGTCAGGCTGGTCTTGAACTCCCGACCTCAGGTGATCTGCCTGCCTCCCAAAGTGCTGGGATTACAGGCGTGAGTCAACACACCCAGCCCTGATCTGCATTTTCAAAGTCTCATTCACACTGCTTGCTTTGTAATTTAGTCACTTACTAACCTAATCATCTTGGTTTTTGATCCATTGCTGCACCACCTGTATCTATAGTCTTCACTAATATGTCTTTTATTCTCAATTTAAGATAAAAAGCAATGCTGAACAGTTAGGATCTTTGGCCAGCTTGAAAATCAAATAAACTGCTTATTTGCATATTGATTTTTGTTTTATTGTTTCCTGTAAATAATTACAAAGCAGACATCTTGCTTTTTATTGAGTTTTACCTCATTTCTTGAAAGTTGACATTTGGGCAGCAGATTTGCTGGCTCTCACCACAATCCTTTTGTTAGTTTTAGAATGTAAATAACACCCACAGTTTTATTTAAATAATGTTCTAATTATTATATTTCAACAATGTAAACTTTCACCCTCACATAATTTTTATGCAATTAAGCCTTCAGCATGCAAATTACACTTATACTACTACACAAGCAATAAATTATTGGTTTGATAAAAATTATTCAAAGTGACACTGCTTCTAAATTACATCTTCATATCCCCCAAAATGCATTCTAATCATATCTGAAGTAATAAGTTATACTAAAAGGTCCTCGAATATAAAAACTGACAAGTGGCCAATTTGGTATGCACAAATATAGTGCTGAGGAGAGTTTTTTCAAATACCTTTGTACCTGTGCATTGTACGAAATGTTGTTCGAGGTAAAGGAACATGGGAATAGGGCTCACTGAAAAGAAATCAAGAGAAAATCTATGAGTAGACATAAGTCTTGAGTCATTATACATCTATTATGGTCCCAGAAGCCTCCCCAGAAAATGAAAAACAAATCTGATCTAAGCCTGAAGATGTTGCTCTTCCAAGAATATATAGAAACTTATTCATAACCAAAGCATTGCGATGAGTAGAGTCATATTTAGAATAAGAGCTAGTCTAAAATGAGTCTGTGTTTCATTATAAAGATAGAAATAATACAGATGTTATAAGTCTTCACTGCTGAAAATCATTTGAAAGGACAGAGGCAAGACAGAGCTAATAGATTACAGCATTACACATTGCTGTGTCATAGACAAAACTACAGGTCCACAGATTTGTGACGCTGTGAACAAGACCTCACTTGCTGTGCTTTCAAATTACACATTTCCACTTGAAGCATAGATCCATTAAACTGTGGAATCCCATTTTTGAGAGGTGGCAACAAATGACATTGGTAAATGATTTGCCAAGAAACATAGTACTAGTTGCATTAGCAACCATGCGAGCCATAATAGTCTTGAAATGTTTGTATTCCTTACTTTTAAAATGGAGATTTTTTTGTTGAGTATTATATTCAGTGACAGTTTCCTCTTTGTGTTGCGTTAGTTAATGATGTTTGTGGAGATGCTGGAAATGTTTTCGAGCTGCACCTTTTGATTTGTTATAAATATATTCCCATAGATTTAGGGAGCATTAACAAATGATTAGTGCTAAACATGAGCCTACACTGATATTTACCATCAATTCCTTAATTATCACTGTGTTGGAAAGTGGATCTTGTACAGATACGCACATTAGATTCTTGTACCTTTTTATCAATTCAAATATATATTGCAAAGCTTGCAATCTCAATTATATCATTTAATAGATTTCAAAATCACTATATATGTGGGAAAATAGTAAAAACATATTTTAAAGAAAAGTTTTTTATGTAGAAAACTATTGTCCTTTTTCTAGATAAATACTAACCAGATAATAATGCTAGGATAGGCAGGTCAGCTAATTAGTGTCTGACTTTTGTTAAAGATAGTGTTTTGTTTGACTTCTTTTCCTCTTTTTTTTTTTTTAATGTACAGCATATCCAGTAATTGTGTTTATTACACATGTTGCCAAGGAACCATTGCTGCTTCCTAGTTTTTCCTTTGTTGTAATCTTCTGCTGACCTTGTTATAGGTTGGGACAAAAGTGATTGCCATTAGTTTTATTGGCAAAAACCGCAATCTCTTTTACACCAGTATAATACAAGCATTTCCTATTTCAGAGCAATTAACTTCAGAACAATGCACAGTTACACTACTTTGTCTATTAAACTCATATTACTAATTTTTATATTTATAATAGGCAGTACACAAGTTGTATGATTCATTGATCTTTCAGATGTTATTTTCTTCCTTTTAAAGTTGATCTCATCCTTCTCTTTGATATTATTTGATCCTACCCCGATGCGTAGAATATTTTAAAACTTCTGCTGCATTGATACGCCACCGTTTTTCTTGAAGTGATAGTCATTGTTTTCAGAAATCACATATATAGCTAACATTAAATCGAAATTATATTATTCACTTATGAGTTAATTAATTGATTTAACAAATATTTTTGACGAATTTCTAGGTACTGTATTAAGCTCAGTACCTCTTATATGTGGTAAGACAAAGTCCCTGCTTTCATAGACTTTACATTCCAGGGGTCACTCTGCTGTCCCATTCATTAAACATATTTCTAAAAGCATCATGCCATGTGAAATAAAGGCTGCAATTTTTAGTTTATTTGATATGAAGACAAGCACTGACTTTATGCCTGTTCTCTCTCGTCTCCCTCTAGTTTTTTCTCCAGAAATAATCTAGAATAATCTTTATAGCACATAAATCAGGTTGTGTCTCTTGTCGTCTTCAAACCAAACAATGTCACTTGATGCACTTAGAATAAAATCCTAGTGATTTACAGGAGCCCATGAAGTTCAGCCACTGCTGCCTCTTCAATCTTAGTTCATGCCACTCTCATATTTTATTCTTATACGCCAGACAGAGTAGTTTTTCCATTCCTTGAGTATGCACCTGTTGGTCCTTCTGACTCAAATGTTGTTTCACAGGGTTTTCACAAAATTTTCTTTTTGAAATCATCGCCTCTTTATAAGCAGTCTTTGCTGAGGCAGACTAGCTTAGTAGATTCCCTGGCCTCCATTGTTTTTATCTCTCTTGGCTCCTTTTATTTAAATAGTACATAGCAACTTATATAATTTTACATTTATTTGTTTGTTTGCTTGTTTATTTTCTTCCTTTCTAATTAGACTCAACTCCATGTGGGTAAAAGTAAGGTCTGTTTTATTCATCATTTTATATTTAGTACTTAGCACAGCACTAGCACAGAACAAATTATTTAATACATAAATAGATGAATGGTTGAGTGAACGAAAGTCCATAATAGGGGATGCCGCCCTACATTATGACATTTCCCCTAATTGCACAACTGAGGCAGGAGAATAGGGTCTGGAGGTCGGGAACTTAAAGTTGTTTCACGCCGACTTCCTACAACTAAATTGAAAGGAAATCCCTAACTTTCCATGCCTATGTAACAAAAGGACCAGAGGCTACTCGCTTTTACCTTTTCTATGAAGCAGATGGGAAACTGGCTGTCTGCAAAAAATCAGACTGATTGCCGGCCGAGTCTTGGTTTGCATAGAAGTGTAACTTTGTAACTTCACCCGAGCCTCTTGGCTTGCTTTTTTTTTTTTTTTTTGCAAAAAGCAACCAATCAGATGTTTGCACAGGAGTGTGAACTTTGTAACTTGTCTTCAGCCTCTGGTTGGCTGTTCTCTGCAACCAATCAGACTGATTCTGGGCTACCACTTCATTTACATGAAGGGAGCACGAAGTGGCCAATGGGAAACTTCTAGGGGATATTTGGACCCAAGAATATTCTGTATCCGGCAGGCTCCCACATTGTGGAATACACTTTCGTTTGCAATAAATGCCTGCTTTTGTTCTTCTGTTGCTTCATTCTTTCTTTGCTTTGCTGGGCATTTTGTTCAATTCTTTGTTCAAAACTCCAAGAACCTGGACAACTTGCAGTCACAACTGACTACCGGTGACACATCCTTTCTAGATACACATAATTTTTATTTCAGTGCCATTTTCAGGAACACGATTTACTCTAAGAAATATCCACTTCAAAATATACCCCATTTTGTAAGAGTTTTACGAGCCTGAATTCAAAATTTATTCTGATACAGTACAAAAATATTTGAGGTATATGGATATTATTCATTTATGCTGAAAATTGTAAAGTATGCTGTCTTAAACAAATAGATTAAAACAAATCAGTGATCTTAAAAATTATACATAAAATTATTACGGTATCTGCTAGGGTTTCAAAAATAAACTGTTGCATAACATTTAAATCTCTGCAGATTTGGTGGGCCATAAAGGCCTCCTCTGTGCAAACATTAACATTAAACAGTCACTAAAGGGAGTATCTAGCATGTTCCAACCTATATTTCTGAAGATACAGCTAAGGTCTATAGTAACTTTTTTCCACAGTTTTGGCCTTAAGACATATCTTTTCCGGCCGGGCACGGTGGCTCAAGCCTGTAATCTCAGCACTTTGGGAGGCTGAGACGGGCGGATTACAAGGTCAGGAGATCGAGACCATCCTGGCTAACACGGTGAAACCCCGTCTCTACCAAAAATACAAAAAATTAGCTGGGCGTGAGGGCGGGCGCCTGTAGTTCCAGCTACTGGAGAGGCTGAGGCAGGAGAATGGTGTGAACCCAGGAGTCGGAGGTTGCAGTGAGCCGAGATCGTGCCACTGCACTCCAGCCTGGGCGACTGAGCAAGACTCCGTCTCAAAAAAAAAAAAAAAAAGGCATGTCTTTTCCATGCTATGTTTCCTAACTAGTCATGCCTTCAATTATATGCCTCTTTTTATAAATTGATATGTGCTCTGTGCATAATTTAGCCCACAATTATGAGCTAGTCTGATTTCTGTCTATTAATTTTTTTGTATGATAGTGTGATATTTGTAACTAGATTACAAGTTATTTGAGAGTTGATAATTATCTTGTCATATTTCTTCTGTATATCCCAAATCTTCTCTTCTAATGTTGAATATATAGAGAGTGCACAATAAGTACCTGATTACTATACCTGGTAGTTATGAATGTAAATATTTTAATACAATTTTGTTGTATTAAACACTCTCTAATTCCTTAATAATGCCCTAAGACAAGAAAATTTCATAAATAACTCATACTTTGCAATTTGTATCTTCTATTCGAATTTTTCTGAGTTATATTTATTTAGAACCCACATAGATAGGTCTTATTGGGATATCAATCCTTGGCCTTAATAGGGAAAATATTTTTTCCTGTCTGTGCTATAATTTATGTTTCTGTTATGTCAGGAAACTTATGTGTGTTTCTGCAGGAGAAGGTTAGAGAAGTGAGGAGAAAAGCAAATTGAAGCTCCCTACAGTTTTTACCTTGTATTTATATTTTTAGTCTTCTTGTTACTCCATAGAAGGGGATATAGTAAACACTGAAATGTCTGCCTAAAAAAAAAGAAATTAAAGAGTCAGACTACATTTCTTTATGTGCTACTTTCAGAGTCAGAGTCAGGGTCTTTCAGCACCAAATACAATGCTATTTTTAATTGATGGACCCCCACAACAGTGTAGTCAAAGTTTCTCTTGGAATAGTACTATAAATATGAAATTTGTTAACTCTTTTCACAGTTGTGATCTAATTCAGTCTTCACATAAGCTCTCTGTGACAGTCATTACTGTCTTTATTACACATAAAAAGGAAACTACAGCTCAGAGAGCTTGGTTAATTTGCCTCAGGGAGTGAAATTGTGTGAAAACCTAGATTTTTTTCACTATAAATTTTGTGTTCCTTGTAACATTTTAATCGTCATTCCAAAACACACACAGAGAAAAGATGTTAGAGGAAGAAGGCTGAAATTGGGTGTTGAAGGTAGAGGCAGGCATAAAGTTGTCAATAAGAAGGAAGAAAAGAGGGGAGATAAATATTTTGGAAAAATCTGCTAATAAAACAAATTTGTTGCACTTTTTAAATATAATCTACTTCCAGTTTTCACAGTGGTCAAAAGTTGTTGGACTATGGCATTACATGATGAAAATTGTCCCAATGTTGTCCATAGTTGAGTTTACCTGCTGCTTAGCTCTATCAGAAAGCTGTTTTCCTTCCTGTAGCAAATTTGTAAAAGTGCCATGGGTGTACAGAGTTCAAAACTATTACTTTAATGGCCCAAGAGAACTAAAAATAATAAAAAACAATAAGCCCAAATTAATTCTAAAAAATTAGTCACCTTTCAGTTCTGCTTGAAAGAAAAAATCCTCACTAAGGAGAATGTGCTACAAAGAGGAATGGCAGGGTTACTTTGTTTCCTTTCTTCTTTTAGACCTTAGAGATACATGGGGAGAAGAAACAGTTTATTAAGGTACACCCAGCATCATCAAAAGGTGGAAAAGGTTAAAACACTGATGAACAAACTTCTTCTAATCCTATACTAAACACACAAAAGCAGGCTACAAAGAGCTTTAGAGAAAAATTTTAAGAATTACAAGGATCTTCAATACTGCTGTGCAATTAAAATTTCAGTACTAATGCCAACCTTGGGGAAGAAACTGATTGGTTTAATAGTTTCCCAAGGTGACAAAAGTCATCTGCAATCCAGTAGTGAACTCTAATGTGAACTCCCTGGAACAGAAAGGAAACAACATAATAGAGGTCATTTGTTAATTGCTTTCTAACATAAAGTGATAGGAAAAACAAGCTAAATGTAGATAATTCCTGAACCTCTTGCAGTGTAAATAGTCCTTTGGACTCTTTAAGCTTATGGAGAACATGAGATATGTCAATTATAAATATATTTAAGATTTCAGAACTAAGAAAATTGTAAATAGTCATTTTTTTGTGTGCATTTATAAGTGCAAAACACATCATGTTAATCAGAATATTTCTAAGTATAATCAATTAAACGTTTGCTACGACACTGACTTCAAAAGTCCTTTCTAGTAAACCATGAAGAAAGTTAAATTCATCCCATCTCTAAATACAGATAAAGTCTTGACAAATTACATAGTTTCTGAACTTGAATCCTAGTTGTGTATTTCACCATCAGAAATTATCACAAACTTCCAATGTTATATTTAAACTTACTTTAACCTGAAACCCTGTATCTTGGAGTCAAAGGGTGTGGGGAAATAGTGCCACATAGAATGACTTCTGCCAACCCTCTCTTTTCCAATTAATATGGCATAATAGTCAAAAGCTTAGGCTATGGAGTCAAACAAATTAGAGTTTTACTTCCACCTCCAATATTTAGTATCAACATGCCAAACACTGTGTTGAGCAGTTCACACATTATCTTATGCTGATCAGGTGGATAGGTATTATTTTAATTCTCCTATTAAAATTATAAAGTCAATTATATTAAGTTCATTATTTTCAATGCAGAAATTGAGGTTTAGACAGATTGAAGGATGACCCAACGTCACACAGATGTTAACCAGTAAAGCCAGAATTCTGATTAAGATGTGTTTAAATCCATTAATTACTCTATAATCTTTAACACTTGTAGCAGATGCTGTCAGCACCCTATCCAAATCTCCTGAAAACAATTTCTGGACACATTAAGGACTTTCTGTGTCTTGCGGCTTGAGGGCTATGATGGTTGTTAATATTAGGTGTCAATTTGATTTGTTTATTAGTCCGTTTTCACACTGCTGATAAAGACATACCCAAGACTGGGTGTTTATTTTTATAAATAAAAAGAGGTTTAATGGACTCACAGTTCCACCTGGCTGGGGAGGCTTCACAATCATGGAGGAAGGTGAAAGACATGTCTTACATGTCCACAAGGTGGCAGGGAAGAGAGAGTGAGAGCTAAACGAAAGAGCAAACCCCTTATAAAACCATCAGATCTCGTGAGACTTATTCACAACTACGAGAACAGTATGGGGGAAGCTGCCCCCATGATTCAATTATCTCCCACTGGGTCTCTCCCCCAACATGTGGTAATTATGGGGACCACAATTCAAGATGAGATTTGAGTAGAGACACAGCCAAACCATATCAATTGGATTGAAATATGCTCAGATAGCTGGTAGAGTATTGTTTCGGGTTGTGTCTGTGAGGGTATTGCCAGAAGTGATTGGCATTTGCGTCAGTGGACTGGGAGGGGGAGAAAGACTAACACTCAATGTGAATGGGCACCATCCAATCAGTTGTCAGCATGGCTAGGACAAAGCAGGTGGGATAAGCTGGCTTGTTGAGTCTTCTGGCTTTTGTCTTTCTCCCATGCTAGATGCTGCCTTACATTCCTCCTGCCCTTGGACATCAGACTCTGGTTCTTCGGCCTTGGGACTCTTGGACTTAACACCAGTTGTTTGCCTGGGACTCCCAGGCATTCAGCCACAGAATGAAAGCTGCACTGTGGACTTGCCTGCTTTTGAGGCTTTTGGACTTGGACTGAGCCATTACTTCCTCACCTTGCAGACAGCCTATCGTGGGACTTCACCTTGTGATCATGTGACCCAGTACTCCCTAATAAACTCCCTTTTATACATACATATATCCTATTAGTTCTGTCCCTCTAGAGAACCCTGACTAATAAAAGGATATTTTCTGGGCAAGGGGGCAAGCCAGGGAGTAGCACACAGATGGGTAGATTATTCAGATTAGGATATATGTGAAGAAATAAAAGATTCTCCCCTATAAATGAGGTGGAGATGTCTGAACTGTTTAGACAGGGCATTGAAGAAAGGCTTAGAAGGCTAAGAAAGATGGGGCATTCTAGAGTGAATTAACTACGGGGACCATAAAATCATCATCTGATTATGATTCTCCTGAGGCCCACAGAGGAAATTCTTCACCAAAGTGAGAAGTAATAGTTTGGCAGATCACCAGAAGTCTTGAAACGGCAACATTTTAAGATTGAAGACAATGAAGTTTGAGAAAGACGAATGTGGCTAAGACAAATATGTGAAGATTTGTCTCAGGTCAAACCCTCCTGACAGCATTCACTATAGACAGGGTGCTGAACAATTGGGTGGCTAAGAATGACTGTTTTAGTGGTTTGCATCTAGCCTACGTTTTCTGCTTTCCCATTGCTTACACGTTAATCAAACATAAATATATTAATCATGTTGAATAAGTTTTCCAGTCCTGCTTGAACAAATTTCCACAAACTTGGTGGCTGGAAACAACAGAATTTTATGTTTTTGCAGTTCTAGAGGTCAGAAGTCCAAAATCAAAGTGTCAGTAGCATTGTACTCCCTACAAAACCTCTTGGAAAGAATTCATTTCATGCCCCTCTCCTTGCTTCTGGTGGCTGTTGGCAATCTTTGGCATTTTTTTTTTTTCATTTCTAGTTGTATCACTCAAATTTCTGCCTCCATATCACACTGCCTCTTGTTCTTCTCTCTGCCTCTTTTCTTTGTCTCTTATAAGCACATTTGTTATTGAACTTAGAGCCCATCCAGGTAAACCATGATATCTTCATATCTTCATCTCAAGTTATTTAATTAATTACATCTGCAAAGATCCCTTTTTCAAATGATATAACATTCACAGGTTCCAGGAATTTGATACGGACCATATCAAATTCATCATTTAGGGACCAGATGCAACCCACTTCGCATGGTAGCAAAATTGGCAATTATTCATAGGCTCAATTGCTAAGCACCTATCAACAATGCTAGTGTATATACTGCTGCGGCTAAATAAATAAACAGCAATGACCAAGACTGGGCTATTGATATAGTACCACTGTTCAAAGAGACCAGCCAGCTACTTGGTTTCAAGTTGCTTACATCAGACTCTTTCCACATAGCAGGAAGCATTGGTTAGTTTTTACTGAAAATTATATCAATTATTGGTGTGGGTGTGCCTTCTCCATTCACACTGTTTCTGATAACACAACTGCTCAAAGACTCACAGAGTATCATAGTTATCCACACTGGGTTCCACTTCCACATAATATCACCTTGGAGCAAGGGAACCACTTTTTGGTGAACAAGTTGCCACACTTGGAATATGACCAAAGATTTCATTGCTCTTATCGTATATTATATTACACAGAAGATGCCAGTCTGATGGAACATTGAAATAGTCTCCTAATGATGCAGCTAAGGCACTAGTTTGAAAACGGATGCATTAGGCTGTTTTCGTGTTGCTATAAAGAAATATCTGAGATTGGGTAATTTATGAAAAGAAGAGGTTTAATTGACTCACCCTTCTGCAGGCTGTACAAGCATGACACCAACATCTGCTTGACTTCTGGTGAGGTCTTCGGGAATCTTACAATATTGGTAAAAGGTAAATGGGAAGTAGGCATGTCACATAGCAAGAGCAGGATCATGGATTGGGGGAGGTGTCACACACTTCCATAAAACCATATCTCGTGGGAATTCAAAGAAAAGCTTACTTATCACCAACGGGATGACCCATGCCATTCATGAGAAATCTTCCACCATGATCCAAACACCTCTCACCAGGAAAGCCTCAATCCAACATTAGGGATTGCATTTCAACATGAGATTTGAGTGGGGACCAATATCCAAACTACATCAATGGCAGCCTCAGAAGTTGAGATGTTCTTCTTCAGGATCTTGTACACACTTTAAGCCAATGTTTATTTTATGGTTCTATTCTTCAGAAGGTAGAACACATGGGTCCAGGAACAAAGTAGTAAAAGTAAAAATGGCACATTCCCTGTCACTCCCAGTGACCCACTTGAGGAATTTGTGACTCCTTCTCCAGCAACTTTAGATTCTATGGGTCCTGCTTCTCGCAGAAGAAGTTTTCCATTAGCAAACACAGTAAAAGACCAATGAAATCTAAATCGATGGCTAAAATGGGTGTCTTCAAGTTTCTTCTATTAGTAGAAAAGCAGGCAAATAAAATGTTACAATACTTGTTGTGGTAATTGAAACTAATTTCACAAAGAGCTAGGGTTGCTGATCCATAATGGGGCCATTCACTCACATTTCTCTTTGTGCTTCTGTATTGTATATTAAAAGTAAAAGGGAAATTATATCAATGATGGACTGACAAGAGCAAATTAAGCAGAAGCCTACAACTTTCGAAAATGAAGGTCTATGTCACTTAACTTGGCAAACAACTCAGGCCAGTAGAAGTGCATGCTTAGGGTTAGGGAAGTATATAATTTATGGTAAAGCAGAAGATGCATATCAGGGATATTGCAACATTGAGTACTACAGTGTGTCTTTAACAATATTGTTGTCTTTTATTTTCTTCAAGAGATTCTAATTGGATACTACCATAACCAATTAGTCAGTGATAGGACAGGGTTGGCTTTAGATGGGACATAAGTGGATATAAGTGGTGCAAGGGTTGGACTGTAGCAGACACTTCCTCTGCTCCTCCCATTCAACCTATTCTTTATACTGCTTGAAGACAACAGATTGCTTCCTTTGTTTCTCTACTTGAGGACATTCTCTGGCTTTGGGGAGTATGCTTTGCTTTGAAAGTGGGCAGGCCAGAAGTGTTAGAGAGTTTACATCCTTGGTGCAGTAATCATTGAGTGTAGCATGGGACAGTTCTGAAGGCATGTTTCACACCATCTATCAGAAGTTCCCCAATGGAATTGAGACCCAGTTCCCAGCAGTAGAAATCCATGCCTTAGCATAAGCTTCATTTTTTTTTTTCATCTCATATTCCCTCATAATGATTTCTCTTAAAAACTCTTATGAATACTACTTTCAATCCTTTCTGGGGGATCTACTTTTTTTTTAGGCCACTCTTCTTGTTTTCAAGAAATTCACTTCAAATTTAACAACCTGCATAGTTTGAAAGAAAAATGATGAAAACAAGTATAAAATGTCAGAATTTATTAAAACAAAGCAGGAGTAGCTATTTTAATACCAGATAAAGTGGACAGTGGACTCCAGAGCAAAAAGAATTATTGCAGACAAAGAGAAACCTTACATTATGAGAAAATAATCAGTATACCAGGAAGACATAATAATCTGGGATATATATGTATCAAATAATGTAGCCTCAAAATAGAAAAAGTAAAAACTGATAAACCTAAAAGGAGGAATACACATATTCACAATTATAGCTAGTGACTTCCAAAACCTCACAATCAGCAATTAATAGAATTACTAGACATAAAGTCAGGAAATATAAAAACGAATTAAGAAACACTATTAAACAACAGAATCTGATTGATTTTTATAGAATAGCCCCCTCAGCAACAAGATAATACACATACTTTTTCCTAGCAGCCATTCACCAAATAGATCATATCCAGGATCACTAAATAATCCCTCAAAATATAAAATAATTGAAGTTGTATGGAGTATATTCTTTTTCTATAATGGAATAAAATGAGAAATCATTAACAGAAAGACAAAAGAAAGCTTTCCAAATACTTATAAACGAAACAACAAAGTATTATACAATACATAGGTAAAAGAGTAAGGGTCAAGAATATCTTTTAAAATATATATATAGAACTGAATGAAAATAAAAATAGAAAACAGAAATGTATATGGGAAGCAGCTAAAGCAGTGCTGAGAGTATAAGCTATAGTACTGAATACATTAGAAAAAAGGAGAGACCTCAAATAAATAGACTAAATTCTTACCTCAAGAACCTAGAGATAAAAAGAGCAAAATTAACTCAAAACAACTGGAATGAAAGAAGCAATAAAGACAAATGCAGAAATCAATGAAACTGAAAACAGGAAAACAATAGAGAATATCAATGCAATGAAACATTGTTATTTAAAAATCAGACAAAACACTAGCAAGGCTAGCAAAGATAAATAGAGAAAAAAACCCAAGGCACTAATATCAGGAATGAAATAGAGGTTATCACTATAAATTTTGCAGCCATAACAAGAATAACAAAAAAAACTACAAACAACATTACTGTTATAAATTCAATGACTGAATTCCTTGAAATTCACAAACTAACCTATCTCCACTAAGATCAAATAGACAATGAAAATAGTCCTGTAACCATTAATAAAATTAAATGTATAATTTATAAGCTTCCCAAAAAGATATCATCAGGTACAGATGGTTTCACTGGAAAATTCTACCAAATATTTACAAAGCAATTATCATTCATTAATTATATACACTATCTTCCAGAAAATAAAAGAGGAAGGATTTTCTTATGAGGCTAGAATTTTATGAAGCTAGTATTACCCTGATACCAAAACCAGACAAAGACAGTACCAAAAAGAAAACTGTAGACTGATATCTCAAAATTAATAACAAAATTACCTTTATAATCAGTCTGAAGACAATGACATACTTACTTTAAAATATATGTAGGACATATACACTGAAAATTATATAATGCTGGTGAAAATCAAAGAAGACCTAAATAAATGGAGAGACACCATGCTCATGTGTTAGAAGACTCAACATTGTAACATGTCAATTAACCACATATTAACCCAGGCATTTATATAATTTCTGTTGAAACTCCAGAATGGTTTTTTTTTTTTTTTTTTATAGTTGTAGACAGGCTTATTATAACATTTGTATGAAAGAGCGCAGGCTCTAGAATTGCTGAAACTATCCTGGCAAAAGAGAAAAAGTGTACAGAAATACTGTGCTTAAACTAATTTTAAGGTTTATGATATAGCTACAGGAATCATGGGAGTATGGCATAGCAGAGGCATAGATTCAAATACCAAAGGGGCAAAACAGTGTAAGAGCAAAATGGTGTAAGAGCAGTTTAATGAAAACTGTCAGTTTTTCAAAAAAAATGGAAAGAATTGGACATTCCTAAGGAATAAAAGAGGTTGAACAGTGATTTAACCTCACATCTTATAACTCAAAAAATAAAATGGATCATGAACTTAAGAAACACAAAACTATAGGCAAAGAGGTTATTTATTTTATTTTTTTTTAAATAAGTGACACCAAAATTAAAAACTGACATTTCACCTTAGAGGATATACTTATGACAAATGAGCACATTAACGTTGATTAAACATCATTAGATGTTAGGAAAATGCAAATTAAACCCCCATTGAAATATCACATGACACCTATCAGAATGGTCAAAGTTTTAGAAAGGTTTTAATAAGTGGAAGAGAAGAAAAAAATCTTTGCAGAATTTCAAATATTTTATGTCGATAGTCTGTCCTCAAGAAGGCGTAACAAAACTCTCCATTCCTTCCCATTTTACCATGTGGAATATACATAATAATTTTTTTTTCTAAAGTGTATTGTATTTAGAGAGGGAATAAAGAGTAATTTCAGAAAAGAAATTTGACAAACATTAATTGAGTCAGGTGATTAAGGTCACATCAACAGTGATAAGTCACATTGACAGTGTATACCTGTGATATCATGTGATGAAAATGGCACTTTATCTGTATGGTCTTCCTTCCTGAAATCCCTAATTCCAATCTAATCATTACAGCATCCCAGTTGAGGAACTTTCTACAAAATACCTGACCAGCACTGCTCAAATCTCTCAAGGAAATAAAAAATAAAGAAAACATGAGAAACCATCGCACCCAAAAATGGCCTAGGGAGAAATGGGAACTAAAGATAATGTTGTATCTTGGAAGAGATTATGGAATAAAAAAATAGTAGGTAAAAATAAGAAATTTTGAATAAATTTGAGCTTTAGTTAAAAATAATGTATCAATATTAGTTTAATTGCAACAAAAGCACTATACTAACAAAGAAAATGCTAATGAAAGGAGAAATTGGAGGTGTGGTACATTGTAAGTCTGTACTACCATCTGAATTTTTCTGTAAATCTAAAACTGTTCTAGAAATAAAGTGTATTAAGCCAGAAAAAACAATAAGAAAAACACTAAATGCTATTGAGGGTGGAGAGAAACTGGATCACTTGTAAATTTCTGGTGAAAGTTTAAAATGATTTAGATATCTCTAAAAGAGTTTTTTCATAATCTTGAATACTATAAATATGCAAATACCGTATATGGCCTACTAATTGCACTTCCAGACATTTATTTCAGAAAAATAAAAGCAGGGTCACAGATAAATATGTAAAAAATACTTTTAGCAACTTTACTTGCATTAGTCAAAAACTGGGAACAATTCAGTTGTTCATAAATGGGTGATTAGATAAAGAAACTATTGTACATCCATATTGTAGAATACTACTCAGCAATAGAAAGGGACAAGCTATTGATATGCATAACAATTTGGATGCATCTCCTGGGAACTATGCTGAGTAAAATTTGAAAAAGAAAACAGCTCTCAAAGCTTACAAGGTTTATGATTCCATTTATATAACATTATTGGATTTAACAAATGGAAATCATGAATGGACTATTTGTTGTCAGAGGTTAGGGACAGGGAGTGTTGAGGAATGTTGATGTGGCTACATAGGATAGTAAAGTCCTTGATTTGTTGGAATTGTCCTTTATCTTGACTGTGTCAATGTCAATTTCCTGGTTGTGACATTACAGTACGGTTTTTCAAAATGTTACCATTGGCAGAAACTGGGTAAAGGATATGTGAGACTTTTGTATTATTTCTCACACCTTCGTGTGAATTTATAATTACTTTAAAATAAAATGTTTAATTAAAATACACAGGATAATATTCACGAGAATTTTTCAATATAACAGGTTCTCCAAGAGTAGTGCCAGGACAATCAAAAACACAAATTCTCTAGACTGAGTTCTACAAGCTGTAAACTACACTGCCAAAATATTCAAAACCAAAACCAAAAACAAAGAAGCATTCCCCCCAAAAGGGACCTAATTTGACTCTGCCCCAGACGTACTAAATCAGAATTTCTAGGTTGGGGTTCAAGAAAATGCATTTTTCTAAGTCCCATAGGTGATTTTTATGCACATGACTGCAAAGGAACCACAGAGAAGTACTTATCAAATTGCAGTTAAAAACCCATTGAAGCAGGGTGCTGTGGCTCACGCTTGTAATCCCAGCACTTTGGGAGGTTGAGTCCGGTGGATCACGAGGTCAGGGGTTCAACACCAGCCTGACCAACATGGTGAAACACCATCTCTACTGAAAAAAAAAAACAAAAAAAAAACAAAAATTAGCCGGGAGTGCTGGTACGTGCCTGTAATCCCAGCTACTAATGAGGCCGAGGCAGGAGAATCACTTGAACCTGGAAGGTGGAGGTTGCAGTGAGCAGAGATTGAGCCACTGTCCTCCAGCCTGGGTGACACAATGAGACTCTGTCTCAAAGAAAACAAAACATTGATTGGTGATAAAATCAACTGAGTTTATCCTAAACATTTTTTTACAAAAATGAAATTGAGTAAACTAGAAAACGTCAGAGTACATTGTTTATAGTAAGCATCAGTATTGTCTGGTAAAAGTTTTGTTTCTTGTGTGTGTGTGTGTGTGTGTGTGTGTGTGTGTGTGTGTGTGTTTGGTTTGAAACATAAAATGCAGTTCTCACCAAGGATTTTGGTCAACTAAGTTTGAAAGTCACTTACTTCTCAAAGATGATCTTCCATCATAGGCCAGATATAGGATCAAATGCTGAGTAGACAGCAGTCTCTGAAATAATATAAAACTTCCGAAAGAGTTGTCAAGTTAGCAGTTGATATCAGGGATTCTTATTTTAGTGTTGTTCATTGAAGACATTGCCAGAAAATTGCTAATGAATGCAAAAATCTCATATGTAGTAATTTTCCACTCATCACACAAACTTGCTGATAACTGCATAGTTTTCCTTTTATTTCTAGATATCTAAAAATAATTTTGTCAACAAACATTTGCTGAAACACTCTTCATGACTTCGCAGAATGATCTTAGTATCATATTTCAGGCATCTCCATTATTCTTCTCAAGATAAATGAGACTGCTTAGAAATAGAAGGTAATTATATATGTATGAAAATACGTAAATCCGAAAAAGCCTAGGAGTATGTTGTTTAATACCTCTATGCTGGGGCATTAAATATCAATTGCAATTATTCCTGTGAGCCATGTATTTGATTTATGATCACACTCAGAAATGGAAGTGAGCTCCTATATATCTCATACATCATGTTCCACAGAACTAAATAGATAAAAATGAGAGAGTCATTTATGTTGGTCTCTGACAATGTTTCAAATTATTTAATGTAAGGAAGCTAGAAAGCATCATAAGGAGCTTTTCTACTTCTTAGAGGAATAAGAGCAGTACTTCCAAGAATCCAATTATTCTCCATTAAATAATAGAAAGTTCTGCAAAAGTAAAGACCTGATTTTACTATTAAGAGTCAGAAGTTAGCAACCAACAGAAGAGTAGAGTATGTATGTAGACTTTCCCATTTAGAAAAAAACAGTGCAGCTCACTGACAGTGCTCATTAAATTTTACATAAACACGCTCTTTGAAGCTGAAGCAAATCTGACTAGTTTTCAATGTGAAAATAAAATATAAAAAAACTGGTTTTGGAGCTATTTGTAAACAGAGCTAACATCAGAATTGTCTGAGTCATCAGAATCCTCTATTTCAGAAAAATTGGATTTATCAAATGAATCTTCAACCAAAAATTATTCGAGAACAATGTTAACATCACACACAGGAATCCTACATTTTCTAAGATTTGACATTTTCAGTGATTGAGAATTACTACATTTCATAAATGGAAAGAGCACTACTAAAAACAGAATGCCATAAACAGAATGATGCATTTTGTTTCTAAAGTCAATATACTAGAGTGGTGCAAAAATAATGATAAAAGCGAGATATTTTGTGGCAAAGTTATCTTGGGGTAAACGCTGCAGCCACAAGTGCCACTGGTGAGTATTCTTGAGGCAAGCAGGAAAAGGATTAAAATAGAAATGTTTTTAGTGCAAAAGGGATGAACTAACTCAGTGATCAATTCTGGAGGAAATAAAATGAAAGCACGACAAAAGATGATATACAGATGGCAAATGATCAAGATAAGATGCTCTACTTCATATGCCATTAAGGAAATGAAAATTAAAGCAACCTTGAGCTACCACTACACACCTATTACAATGGCTGAAATCCAGAAAACTGACAACACCAAATTCTAGTAAGGATATAGAGAAACAGTAACTCATATTCATTGCTGGGGGGAATGCAAAATGGTATCCACTTTGGAAGACAGGCAGTTTCTCACATAACTAAACATATTCTTATAATATATTCCAGCAGTGTGCTCCTTGGTATTTACCTAAATAGTGTAAAAACTTATATCTGCACTAAAACCTGTACAAGGATGTTTACAGCAGCTTTATTGATAATTGTTAGAATCTGGAATCAACCAAAATCTCCTTCAGAGTGGATAGATTGTGGCACATCCAAACAATGGAGTATTATTTAGTGTACAAAAGAAAATGAGCTATCAAGCTAAGAAAACACATGGAGGAAACGTAGGTGTATATAACTAAGTGAAATAAGCAATCCGAAAAGATATGAATCTGTAGGATTCAAACTATGTAACAGTCTGCAAAAGGCAAAACTACGGGACAGTAAAAATACCAGTTGTTGCCAGGGGCTGGTTGAGAGGGAGGAATGAATAGGTGAGACACAAATAATTTTAGGCTCATGAAATTATTCTGTAAGGTACTATAATGGTTGATACATGTCATAATACATTTGTCCAACCCCATAGAACATACAACACAAAGATGAAACCTAGTATAAACTATGGGCTTTGGGTGATAATTACGTGTCAATGTAGATTAATCAATTATAACAGATACACTACTCTGGTATGGTATGCTGGAGTAGAGAGAGAGAGAGAAAAAGTTCACTGCTTAAGTTTGCAGTGAAACTAAAACTACTGTAAGGCTGGGCGCAGTGGCTCACGCCTGTAATCCCAGCACTTCGGGAGGCTGAGATGGGTGGATCACGAGGTCAGGAGATCGAGACCAGCCTGGCTAACACAGTGAAATCCCGTCTCTACTAAAAATGCAAAAATTAGCCAGGCAAGGTGGCGGGCACCTCTAGTCCCAGCTACTCGGGAGGCTGAGGGAGGAGATTGACGTGAACCTGGGAGGTAGAGCTTGCAGTGAGCCAAGATTGTGTCACTGCACTTCAGCCTGGGCGATAGAGCGAGACTCCGTCTCAAAAAACAAACAACAAACAAACAAACAAAAAACCTACTGTAAAAGAAATAAAGCCTATTTAAAAGGAAAATGAAGGAGAGATATTACCATATGTTACATACATAATATCCTTGAATATATTGAATATCTTCGAATATATATTATATATATCATTTGTATATATAATATCTATATTCCTGATACCTTTATTAGACTTAAGAGTCTAACGAAGGCATTATATGTAAAACAAAGCAATGCAAAACACTTTTTACAGTCTGCAAGAAGATATACAGGCTACAGGATTCAATGAAGTAGATAATGGGTTCAGCAATGACTTGACAAAATTTTCAAGAGCACTGAAGGAAGTGCACTTTTAATAATTTATAGTAGGGGTATTAATAATAACTAAAAATTGAGTAAATTATAGAGACAGCTTGTGAATTTCCATGAGACACTCTTAAGATCCTGGAAGATTAAAATAGAGACAAATCAGAATAGGACATTGATATCCCTGGCTACAAAGTTATCACAAGTACTAACTGCTTAGTGAGGAGTAAAAACTAAACTAGCCATCAAAACTAAATCTACTCCTGTGCTGTAATTCTGTAATTTACTATCCATGCTTTATTTAACCGCTTACTTTGTTTTCAGATTGATCCACACTCTGATCATGTTACACCCAAAAAAGTACATATATATTTTGTGGTAACTAAATAACACAATCAGGTCTTAGCAAAAATCAGCAATACCTGAATGTGGATGAATCCTATTAATCAGCTGATTACTAGACTGATGGAGGGATAGGCTGTCTACCTGTATCCCACCTTAATGGTGAGGTAAAGATGTAAAGGCTATAGGCTGAGTGCAGTGGCTTATGCCTGTAATCCCAGCACTTTGGGTGGCTGAGGCGGGTGGATCATGAGGTCAGGAGATAGAGACCATCCTGGCTAACACGGTGAAACCGCATCTCTACTAAAACTACAAAAAAAAAAAAAGTTAGCTGGGTGTGGTGGTGGATGCCTGTAGTCTCAGCTACTCGGCAGGCTGAGACAGGAGAATGGCATGAACCTGGGAGGCAGAGCTTGCAGTGAGCCGAGATGCGCCACTGCACTCCAGCCTGGATGACAGAGCAAGACTGCATCAAAAAAAAAAAAAAAAAAAGATATAGAGGCTATAAAACTAGTGCCCTGAATGTAAGCACTTAAATCTGTAACATTCATTCCAACAATGGTTTCACGACTTCCTTAGAAAACTTTGACGTACCATGAGATAATGCCAAAGAAAAAAATAATTAGAAAAAATGCAATACTTTGATTTGAACATAAATTAGATCATTCAGTGGAATGCATATAACGTTATAAATGTTCTTTGTGAGACATTTTAGTTATTTTCAAAAAGGGACTGCAAGGAAAATAAGGTAGCCTTCATACTGCAATGCAACAACCTTAATATGTATCACTGGACTTCTCCAAATACATAACATTATGTCAAATGTTTATTTGATTACCAAAACTGTTAACATGTAAGAGTAAATGCGATTATACCTAAGCTTAAATCTTATCAAATATTCTGGTTCCCAGAGAGCATAATGTAAAATCCAGAAGAGAATACAAAAATGGATAAAACACAGTCCCAGTATGTCATTAAAGATATCATAATTTAGTGAAATTGTAAAATAATGCTTACTCTCTGTGGTCTAGGAGAGGCTCTTTGGTGTTTTTGTTTTGGAGAGTGGGGTGTTGCTATACTTTACTGTATGGGTAAATAACTTCTGACATCATCCTGGAAACAATTCTTCAGCCCATTGAAACTATTTGAGGCCTATAAAAGTAAACTGATTTTAAATTATAGCATGTATGTTAATGATGCCCACACCTTTGAAACCTGTGTTATTCTAATTTGTTGCAATGATTTCATGGTACGCCATTTCCCCTTTGCCCATTTATTACTTCATTGTATCCAACGCACAACCACTTTATAGCCAAAACCATTAAATTTTTACTTTACTCTTTACATTATCTCTTTGATAATTTATACGAGCTGAGGTTTAAGAAAACACTTGGATGTACTAAGT
The DNA here is from genome assembly GCF_000951035.1 of Colobus angolensis palliatus. NCBI lineage: Eukaryota > Metazoa > Chordata > Mammalia > Primates > Cercopithecidae > Colobus > Colobus angolensis. Next base: position 6,062,159 of record NW_012114722.1, on the reverse strand, counting down.
TAAAGCCACTATCAACTTTGACAAGAATATAACTCAGGAAAAATACAGCTTCTGAAATGGTGGAGTTGAGACCTAGATGGATCCTCTTCCTAGCAAATTTACAATTTAATTGGTGAAAGCAATAGAAAATAATCATTTACAATCTCTAGAACTTGCCCTAGAAATGCCATACAGAAACATTTATTCAAGAAAATCTACTAAATCAGTAAGAACAACATGAGTCTGTGACACTTGAGTCATGACCAGCTCCATTACCCACCACACCATGTCTAGCTGCCAGGTGTTTAGGTAGTCAATTAGGACAACAAACCGAAGTAATAGAAATAATAAAGCCTTTATTCACTTACCATGATAATTCAGTCAAGAGACCAAAAAAAAAAAAAAAAAAGTAGTGCTAGCTCCCTAATGTTCAATGTTTTTCCCAGTGAACAGCAAAGGTAAGCATCAGTTATGAGAGGTGATGCAGGCATGGGAATTGTCTCAGTGCCAAGGAGCCCTGAACAAAACAGTCTTACTATTTTATGATCCCTGAGAACCAACGGTCAGGAGATCTTAGAGGAGGTGCCTGAAAAGTGCCATAGCTGAGGCCCACAAAAAAGGTGGCCTCCTAATGGAGATACCTCATTTGGGAATACAAACATGTTTACGAACATTGCTGACTCAGAGGGGGCCAGAGGCTTTGACTGCAGCTCTATCCAGACATTCAATGCACTGGCTATGCCCCAAGTCTGGTGTGGGGAGTGCAGTTTTTCCCCATGAGACTTTTCAGGCAAAGCCTTTGTAATTGCTGTGGTTGGGTCTGAAAAACTACCCACAGGATTTTGGCATGCAGCTGGACTTTGTGGCCCCAAGCTCCCTCCATGCATTTGAGCTATGATCCTACCCTGGACGTAGGCAACCAAAAAGACGGTGCTCTTTCTCCCCCAGACTTGCAGTCTGGAACCACATTTTAAGGCTGGGAGTATTACCAAACTCAGATCTGGGCCACTTGTCCCTTGAAGGCCAAAAACTCAAAAGACGAGCTTTGGTAAAATGGAAGTTAGCTTTATTCAAGAAGCCAGCAACCTGGGGGTGGCAGTAAACTAGCATTCAAAGAACAGCTCACCATATTGTGTCTTGATCACGGGTTTTCATGGAAAACTAGGAAAAATAATCATCAAAACATTCTTATAAAACACATGAAGCTGTCATTGCAAAATTATAATTGAAACAGTGAAAGAGATCTGATTTAATCAACTCCATCTTTCTTCTAACCTCCAAGCTGCCCTTGTTCATTCTTGGGAATAGACTAAACTAACTTTGGGAGGAACTTAGTTTATAATTTATAGTTTAAAACAAACATAAATAACAGTCCTTTCTCCAAACAAACCCTTCTTGTCTGGGGACTAGAATGCTTTTGTAGTCATGCAGGATTTTTCTGCTCCTTAGGTCGGCTAGACCCAGGTTCTTGTCTCATGACTAGGAAAAATTGGGCACATAGGCACTTGAAGAGTGCATGGAGTAGAATTTATTAAGCAAAAAGGAGAGCTCTCAGCAAAAAGAGGGGTCCTGAAAGCAGGTTGCCTGTTGCTCCATTCTGTTTAATACAGCATGTTTTTTTTTTTTTTTTTTAAAGCTTATAAGGCTGGGTTCCTTATTTGTAAAAGGCTTCACTCCATCCTCTGCAGTGTGCATAGGGGCCCTTAGTCTCCTGGGGGCATGTTTGAACAAGCCTCCTGTGCAGATTCCCTTATCTGCACAAAACATTTAGTGTAAACACTTGTGGGGAAGGTTGGAGATTCTCCAGGACCCTTCCCTTACTGTCTGCCTAAAGCATGCTGGCTAACTCCTTTCAGTAGGACTAACAAATTAGCTACAAGATTAGAAATTATGGTTTAGGAGTCATGCATCTGGAGGCTTCAAGATTCTAAACCTCCCAAATTGCGCTAGGAATAACATCACTATGATAAAAGCTAAGATCGGTGCTTGAGATATTGTGCAGACCATGCACTTGATGGATCAGCTGACACCACCCAGATGGATAAATTGGCTCACGTGGTCTTGTGGCTGCCACCGAGAAACTGACTCAGTCCAAGAGTACAGCTTTGACTTTCTTAGAGTTCATCTCTGAGCCAACCAATTGGCAGTCTAGACACTGCCCCAGCCACGTACCAAATGATCCTTAAAAGCTCTGATCCCCAAAGGCTCAAGGAGACTGAATTGAGTAATAGTAAAACTCCTGTCTCTTGCACAGCTAGCTGTGCAAGAATAACTCTTTCTCTGTTGAAATTCCCCTGTCTTGGTAAATCAGCTCTGTCTAGGTAGCAGGTAAGGTAAACCCATTGGGTAGTTACTCATGACAGTCTCAGGTGGACAGTCAATCATTGCTTTTTGGTCAATGTTTTGTCGACTTCTGCAGACACGTTAGTCTATTTCTATCAGGCCAGTCAGTCCATTCCCAGAGTTGTTGGCCTGCATATTTTCTCTTATCTCTTTTGAAGGTCCTGTCTTCCTAAGGCTGTTTTTAGTGAGTAATCTACAAATTTAAACCAACTAATAATTATATTTAAGCAAGGAAACTTTTCTTGAACGTGGAGTCAGTACTGTTAAAGGAGGGGCAGGCTGTTAGTATTTCTGATTTTTTCTCTCCCAGATCCATATTGCAAAAACTCTATTTCAGGCAAGTGTGGAATGGAAGGAACTATATTTTCCTTCCCCTCCCAACCACTACCCATATGGCAAAAGCTTTACTTCAGGTGTGGTAGGCTGGGAGCACCGTGAACCTCTGTCATAGATTACTTTTAGAAAGGAGGTTTCATGCCAGAAGGGGCAAGCCAAGAAGACAAGGGGCTGCCATTTACCCCCTACCATGCCTACATGTAAAGTAGAGGGGGGCGGTTCATTCTTGGAACGGTGGAATCCCTATCTCAGTTCCTATGCAGTGGGACAAGATTTCTGCCCAGGATAAATGTGGACCATAAGGATAAAGACATCTAAAGCTCTGCCTAAGGGGACAGGTCTTCTTTGGAGCTCAGGGAACTCCCTGTCTAAGGGCATTGTTGAAAACCAGGGAGATTTTTATGGAAGGCCCTTATTACTCTGATGGGTTGTGACTTCATTATACAAACAAAGTCACAGGGCAACCAGAGGTTGAGGTATAAGTATTTCATACACAGGTTTCTGTATTGTCTATTGTTATATCTCAATATAAAGTTAAGCATTACGGGTTTAATAGAGAAAAAGTGAGTAGAACGGAAAACATCAAGACCTTAAATTGTCCTCAGCACAAGGTTAATGTACTCACATGGAAAATAGAGCCAGCCATAGGTATTGGGAGAATGATAAGTGATTAAAGATGATAGTTCTGCACAAAAGCAAACATTGAGGACTTTGGTGAGACTTGGTTCTGCTAACCTTAAATAACGAGATTCAGAAAATAAAATTAAGTACTGAGTTTATTCCAGCTCAAAGCTTAAACATAGCTATCTGGGATTCAGGACATCCTGATTATACACTTGATTAGCAGAAGTTACAAGTAGGTTTATCAAGGAAAGAAATAAGAGGCAGTTTCTAATTTTGCCAGTAATTTACATTAAATTAACATAATCTATCAATTGACTATACATTGTTCTTTGTATCACAAATTCCAGGAACACAAAGATAATGGGTGAGACAGCAAGTCAGAAAAAAAAAAATGCCCTTTAACACTTGCCCCAGAGCATGGGTGGGTGAGGATGGCCATGACTGAAGTCCCCCATATTCATGTCTCTCTTGCCCTGATCAATTTTGCATAGTTAACAGAGCTCAAACTGCTTTGAGCTATTTTTCTTTTCCTACTTCAGAAAACTCAATAGTAGCAAGTCAGAACCTTTGGGCTCTAAATTAAGGCCCATGAAATCGAAACATTTCAACAGTATCTGGCTAATGCATTTAAAATTCAATATTATGCTAATAGCAAACAAAATTGTTCATGAAGATAACTGGCGGAGTTTTCTTAAAAATCTGATGACAATTTGTCATATATGATTTATTATTATTCCAGGCAATCCTAATCATAGACTAGATAGAATAATAAATATTTGATTGATTAGTGGCCCTTCTAACTTGGCTTTAAAGAAAACCCCTAAAGATGTAAGAAGTCTTTATCAGTACAAATATGACTACTTAGCTTTGAAACAGTTTAAACAGGATTCCAGTTGCAGGAATTCCATTAATATGCACTGTGTTAATATGCAATGTGTGTTAATAATGTTAATATTATACATGAGTTCCCACAAGAGGGATTTAATATACACCATTTCCCATTTAATGAAACAATTTTTTGTTCATTTATTTCTTCCTCACGCATAGTAATGAAATTTTCTATAAGTTACAACTAAAAATTAAATCTTTTATTTACAATCCAAAATAGACTAAACTGCTGCCAAATCTAATTTCAAGCAGCAATAGGCATGCAGAAGAAATTATAAACTTTATGAGATATGACTGTACTTGTCAATTTTACGTTGTATAAGTTATGCTTACTCTAATTTTCCAAGCATCGCTTATCACTTTATTTATTGATTGATTGATTTTTTAAGACAAGGTATTGCTCTGTCACTCAGGCTGGAGTGCAGTGGGACAATCATGGTTCACTGTAATCTGGAACTCCTGGTCTCCAAGCAATCATCATGTCTCAACCATTTAGGCAGTTAGTGTAAAGGTAGACTGAAGCTGGAGCCAAACCAGGAACGAAGACACAAGGCAAATGGCGGTGAGAATAGCCTTTTATTAGGGCTTGTGGGCGAGGTTCCTCTGTCCAAAGGCGTGGGCCGAGGAAGTCGCACTGAGGGAGGAGGGTAGGGGCTTCTTACAGCCTGAGAGGTAGGGAAGTTGATTGTGCAAACAGGGCCTGGGGGTCTTGAAACTACTAGGGCAGGAGTTGAGTAAGGGTCGTGGGGAAGGGGTCTTTGGAAACTGTCAACCGAAACTGCTGTTTACGAACTTGTGGAATGCAGGTGAGCTGCACGTCGTGGGGGAGTGTGACTGCCTAGCTGGAACCTCTGATGTATGTAAGTCTGAGGGTGTGTTCAAAGAGGGAGGGAAGTCTACAAACAAAGGGCCTGCTACCCCGAGTGGCGCCGCCATGTTGGGTCTGGGTCCCTGCCTAACAGTTAGGACTGCAAGTGTGAGCAGTATTTTTATGTGGAGACGAGAAGTCACTACACTGCCCAGGCTCAGCTATATTTTTAATTTTTATTTTTATAAATTTGTGACATTTACTCATTTTAATTGTTTTAAATGGACAACATTGTATGTATTTACCATGTAAAAGTTGTTTT
>NW_012114722.1:6037082-6056354 GCF_000951035.1 Colobus angolensis palliatus | reverse complement strand
TGATGTATGTAAGTCTGAGGGTGTGTCCAAAGAGGGAGGGAAGTCTACAAACAAAGGGCCTGCTACCCCGAGTGGCGCCGCCATGTTGAGTCTGGGTCCCTGCCTAACAGTTAGGACTGCAAGTGTGAGCCCAGCTATATTTTTAATTTCTATTTTTATGTGGAGACGAGAAGTCACTACACTGCCCAGGCTCAGCTATATTTTTAATTTTTATTTTTATGTGGAGACGAGAAGTCACTACACTGCCCAGGCTGAACCAAGTATCACTTCTTACACACCTTTTAATGAGTCATTATGTAACAGAGTACCCCCATTTTTCTAGAGGTTGTTTAATTATTTTTTTCCTCTATTTTTTCTCACTTCCCTGGCTCCCTGTTCCTAGTTATCCCTGAGGACTAAGCTATGATTTTCTGTTGTTGTTGTTGTTAACTTGCCCAAATTCTTATCTGAGTGGTCTGGGTATTCATGCACTACAAACCATAAATTCTCATCAGATTGGTTTTATTTAACCCTATATATTATGACTTACTTTCCAATCAGATGCTGGCATAACATTACATGACAAAGAAGAAAGTCAAAATATTTTACCCCAATACATGTTTCTTTGCCGTATTTTGAAATGGTCCTGTAAAGCTGTCCTTTAGGGATGGGTAGGGGGTGGGGAGGGAATTTGCATCTGTAAAGAATCTCTATTAAAATAGTTATATCTTTTTCTTCCATGCCCTCCAATCCTGAAGAGATTAACTAAGAGCCTAGTGCCTTTTAAAGGTCTGAACAGGAGACATTTATCATCTATTCTCTCTGCGGGCAGTCACTACGAGACTTCAAAAGAACCTTGATCGCCACAATCTTTAATCTTAACCTGAACATTTCCTTTCTATGGATCCCAGGTCTTTAGACAAACTCATCCAATTGCCAGCAGAAAATGTTTAAATTTACCTATAGCCTGGAAGCCCCTGCTTTGAGTTATGCTGCCTTTCTGGACCAAACCAATGTATTTCTTAAATGTATTTGATTGATGTCTGATACTTCCCTAAAATATATAAATCCAAGCTGTACCCCGACCACCTTGGGCACGTGTTCTCAGGACCTCCTGAGGGCTGTGTCACGGGCCACGGTCACTCATACTTGGCTCACAATAAATCTCTTCAAATATTTTACAGAGCTTGACTCTTTGTCGACAGACCTTCAGAAATGCAAATATAACCTTTCACCTATCCCCTCACAGACATTCCCTACAGGTTAAGTTCTTCTAATTACGTGCTCTAAGACAGAGTTGTCCAGAGTTGACAGTTGACTTGCAGACCAAAGCATACCTGCCAAGGAACTTTCCCCTACAGGAAGTTGGCCCAGAACTTCCATTCTTCAGGAGTCACCTGGGAACTCACACCTACTAGGAGGATATGTTCAAAGCATGCCTACTTGGCCACTTTTACAACTTACTCTTGCCCAGGAGGGTGTCAACTCAACTGTCTAGTAGATAATTGCCTGGTAGCAGGGGAACCTCTTCCCTTGCTCATTTTCTTCCCTTACGTTATAAAAGTGTCTGCTTTCTGTGCCAAAGGGGAAGCAGCACATTTAAAGGCAGGACACATGCTGCTCCTTCCCCTAAGCTAGCTTTAGAATAAATTCACTTTTCTTTTTTGTATCAGATCACTCTTGTTAATTGGACTCTATATGGAGTGAGCACTAACCTGCTATTTAGTTAGAATTGCAGTAGTGTTTTAAATAGCTGTGTTACTGTAGGAGGCATAATGCTGTGAAAGAAAGATTAATCTCAGGGCCCCAAAGTCACTAAGCCAAAGAAAAAGTCAAGCTTGAAACTATATCATACAACCCTGCCTGCCATTTTATTTTTAAATAAGATACCTACAAAGATTGGAAAAAAAAATACTACCTTCCTCACAAGTTGCTCACCAGGAATTCACAGTGATCCCTCTGAGGCTCATGCATATCTGATTTTTTTGTTGTCTCATCCCTCTGAGACAAATGCATATCTGATTACTTCCTTTGCCCTATTGTTTTACTAAGCCAGACTAAGGTATAAGTGACTATTTTCTCTACTCCCCTTTCACATACAAATTGTGTATTCAGTGAAAGGCTAATCGGAGACTCAAAAGAATGCAACCATTTGTCTCTTATCCTCCTATGGCCTGGAAGCCCCTCGACCACATCGAGTTATTCCACCTTGCCAGCCGAACCAATGTACATCTTACACATATTGACTGATGTCTCATGTCTCCCTAAAATATATAAAACCAAGCTGTGTCTCGACCACCTTGGGCCTCCTGAGGCTGTTTCACAGGTAAATCCTTAAATTTGGCAAAATAAACTTGCTAAATTGGTTGAGATATTTTTGTCTCAGATATTTTGAGATATCTGTCTCAGATATTTTGGGTTCACAACGCATATTCATATATCACATCAAACTTTACAAATAGGTATTAGGCTTTGTGTTGAGGTCCATTTTTTGCTACCATACCCACGAATTAGAATAGTGCAAGTGGGCACTAGGTTATTTTGACGGACGGGGAGAAATAGTGATAAGAAATTTAGGAGCAGACCATGCTGAGAAATCTAGCTAGGTTAGCAGTTGAAATCAGAAGAGGTCATCAGTAGGTAGACTTGCCAATCTCTCAGACTTTAAATCTGTTCCAAATCACTATTCAGGATGACTATTATTATAAGACTTATTAAGAAATTATTTTAGGCAGACAGGGAGGGTAAGGAGTCCTCGGTAAGGGTTTTGTTTTGTTTTTTTGTAAATAAAGCAGCTCAGGAAACATTTCTTTCTAAAAAAAAGGAAACTTGAAGGGCAAGGCTGGAAGGCTTTGATATGCAAATGCAAGCCATTAGAAACTGGGTCCATCCAACATGGCAATTTCCACCCTCTTCTTGTTGCCACACATGCCAAGCATCATGGCTGCCTCCAGATAACTCCATGTATGTAGGACATCATGGTGACTTGCATTTGCATATTCAAAGACTAGGATGGGGTGGGGACCAGGTTTTCTGTGGGCTATGAGAATGACACACCTGGTCAAACCAATCCCCTGAGCCCTATGCAAACCAGACACCTCCTCCTCCAGCCTCCTAATATAAAACCGCATCCAGACTTTTTCTCTCTCTGCTCAGGGGCTCCCCTCTCTCTGTCTCTGTATGGGGGAGCTTTTTCCTTCTTTTTGCCTATTAAACTCTCTGCTCCTTAAAATTACTCCACGTGTGTCCGCGTTGTCTACCTAATTGGCAGGAGACAAAGGACCCTGGTGTTCCTCCAGTCACAGGAGTCATATCACTATGACTGCCTTGATTCCTGAGTGCTGAGTTTCTTCCATAGAGCTGCTGGTGTAACCTAATTGGCCACAGAAAGTATATGCTCCCCTATGCTTCTAAACTTTTCTTTTGTCCTTCATGTTTTCAGCCTCCCAGCTTAATGCTGACATCAAATAGCTGTACGAGGATAGCTCAATATCTTGCAATGTATATGTTGTTAGGAGTATTGACTCAATTTTGGTGGATTGGTTGAGAATTTATTTCTATTTTTTGTTTGTTTGTTTTTTAAGACTCTGACTCTAAGCCTCCTCTCTGGTGATCAAATCCTATTTGCTAAGACTAAGGCAAGCTCCACCATGATATTGATAAGATTGCCTGTGAAAGTCAGTGAGGCATATTTGCAAATCTATGGTCAAATAAAAAAGAAGTTAGAAAACAAAACTGATATCCATCTTTGTTAGTTCTGGGTTCTAATAGTACAAAATTACAACCAAACACTCTCTTTTATGTACATGATTAAAAGTGGAAGAAAAGGCTAAACCCCTATAACTAAATGGTTTAATTAGAGTATAAGTTTCTGTAAAAGGCTGATCTACATGAATTTATTCTTAAGTTCTCCTTGAAAATATAATAAAATCATTATTCTTTCCTCTGCATCCATTTATATGAATTTTTACTATACTTGCATGTATTATCTACTCTGCCTTTCACTCTCAATTGAACGATAAAGATCTAATTTCATAAATATGTTTATTCACTCCTAGCATAGACATTTAAATGAAGAAAACCCCCATAAACTGTGATTTTTCAGTGACTGCCATGTCATTCCAAAAGTACAAGTTTAGAATATGCAGCCTCTTGATATGTATTGATAGATCTCTCACAGTTTTACTGTTGTATGAAGTTCACTTTCAGTATTAACATTAAATTATTTCAAATTATAATATGAAAATAAAATTGAAATACCTCTCAACTTATGAGACATCTTTTGAGGCCATTTTTTGTTCTATATTGACATTTAGTTTCCATTTGAAGTCTCCTAAAGACAAATTACATGACTAAAAGCATTAACTTATTTGCAGTAATAATAATACTAATTTTAAGTAGCATTATACTTTTTGGTTTATAAGAAGTTGCTACTGCGTCCAATCCAATTATGCATTCAGATATCATAAAAAACAATTTTTAAGTAAAATGTTTTTTTCTAAGCAGTACCTTTCAGTGGTTTCATATTTAACTCAACGATGCACAAATTGTTGGTTAAAAAGTTCTGAAACAAGGCGGAGTAGAATGGCAGAACACAAGGCTACACCAATCATCCCCTCCACACAACAACACCAAATTAACAACTATCTACACAGAAAATAATACCTTCCTAAGAACCAAAAATCCAGTGAACCCTCAAAGTATCTAGTTTTAACTCCATATTGCTGAAAGAGGCACTGAAGAGATACAAAAAATGTTCCTGAATCGCCAAAACTTCCCACCCCCCCAGTGCCCAGCAGTGTGGCAGTGTGGTGGAGAGGGCAACTCTGGGCTGTGGGGGATGAAGAACACAGCAATTAGGAGGCATTGAACTCAGTGCTGACCTGTTAGATCAGAAAGGAAAATCAGACCAAACTCAGCTGATGCCAGACCACAAAGGGAGAATTCAACACAACTCTACCCAGAGTCAAATAGCAAATCCCAGCAGTCCCAAACCTTTAGCCCACAGTGGTGAGGTTTGAGTTTCCACAAACCTCACCATCGTGGGCTAAAAAGTTTTGTGCTCTTAATAAACTTGAAATGCAGTCTAGGCCATAAGGGTTGCAACTCATAGGCGAGTCCTAGTGTTGGACTGAGCCCAGAAACAGTTGACTGGGAAGTCATATGACCTACTAAGACACCAGTTTGGAAAACCAAGGGAGTGTTGGCATCATCCTTCCCCCAGGCTGTACAGCTGATGGCTCCAAGAGAGATCTCTTCCTTCTCCTTGAGGAGTACAGCTGGCGGCTCCAAGAGAGACCCCTTCCTTCTGCTTGAGGAAAGAAGAGGGAAGAGTGAGAAGGAGTTTGTCTTGCATCTTGGATACCAGCTCAGCCACAGCAGAATAGGCCACCAACCAGAATCATGAGGCTTTTTTTCCAGGACCTACCTCCTGCACATTTCTAGACATATCTTGGACAAGAAGGAAACCTGCTGCCTTGTAAAGACAAACCCAGTCCTGGCATCATTCATTACCAGCTAAGTGAAGAGAACTTGAGCCCTAAGTAACCAGCAGTGATACCCAGGTATTATGTTGAGGGTCTTGAACAAGCCTCTGAGATGTGCTGGGTTCAGATGAGACTCGGCACATTACCAGCTGTGGTGGCTATGGGGAAATAATCTTTCTGCTTGAGAAAAGCCAAGAGAAAAGTAAATGGGATTTTGTCTTGCACCATAGGTACCAACATGGCCACAGGGAAGTAGAACAGCAAGAGGGGTCTTGGGGTCCCCAATTCCATGACTTGACTCTTGGATGGCATCCGTGGACCTGCCCTGAGCTTGAAGGGAGATGACTGCCCTGAAAGGTGAGTCTCAGGTCAGGCACCATTCACAACAAGGTGACTTAGGAGCCCTTGAACCTTAAGGGAACATCAGCAGTAGTCTGGCAGTACTTCCTGTTGCCTGTGGTAGCAGTGGCTATGGCTATGGGGTGAGGCTACTCTGCTTTTGGAAGAGGGAGAGAAGAGTGGGAAGGAATGTGTTTTGTGGTTTGACTGTCAACTAAACCACAATACAATAGAACACCAGGTAGAATCCTAAGGTTTATGACTCTTCTCCCTGACTCGCAGATGGAACCTCTGAACCTACCCAGGGCCTGAGGAAACTCAGTGCCCCAAAAGGAAGGTCACAGACCTGGCTGACTTTACCACCTGCTGACTGAGGAGCTCCATGGTCTTGAGAGAACATAGGCAGTAGCCAGGGAGTGGTTACAGCAGAACTTGATTGGGACTTACTGCTGTGCTGGCTTCAGGTCTGACATAGCACAGTCATAGTGGTGGTGGCCACATGGGTGCTAGTGTCACTCCACCTCCAGTTTTAGGTGGCTCAGAACAGAGAAAGAAACTCCATTTGCTTGGGAGAAAAGAAAGAAAGACAACAAGTGTCTCTGCCTGGTAATCCAGAGAATGCTCCCAGATTTTGTTGAAGACCATCATGGTGGTAACTTTATGAGTCTACACAAAGCACAATGTTACTGAATTTGGGGTGCCCCCCTAAGCAGATACAGATTATATCTCAACACCCAAGTCCATTCATATGCCTGGAAATCCTTCCCAAGAAGGATGGATACAAACAAATCCAGACTATGATAAATACCTAACTCTTCAATGCAGAAACACTGAAGACCATTTACTAACAGCAGCATCATCCAGGAAAACATGACCTCACCAAATGAACCAAATAAGGCACTAAGGACCAAACCTGGAGAAAGGGAGATATGTGACCTTTCAGAGACAGAATTAAGCTGTGTTGAGGAAACTCAAAGAAATTTAAGATATCACAGAAAAGAAGTTCAGAATTCTATTAGATAAATTGAATAAGAAAATTGAAGTAATTTTTAAAAAATTAGGCAGAAATTTTAGAGCTGCAAAATACCACTGGCATACTGAAGAATGTGTCAGAGCCTTTCAGTAGCAGAATTGTTCAAGCAAAAGAAAGAATTAGTGTGCTGGAATACAAGCCATTTGAAAACAGACAGAGGAGATGAAAGAAAAAGAATAAAAACAATGAAGCAGGCCTACAAGATTAGAAAACAGCCTCAAAAGGGCAAATCCAAGTTATTGGTCTTAAAGAGAAGGTAGAGAAAGAGATATGGGGTAGAAAGTTTATTCAAAGGGAAAATAACAGAGAACTTTCAAAACCTAGAAAATAGCAATATTCAAGTACAACAAGGTTAAAGAACACCAGGCAGATTTAACCCAGAGAAGACTACCTCAATGGATTTAATAATCAAACTCCCAAAGATCAAGGATTAAGGCAGAATCCTGAAAGCAGCATGAGAAAATGAACAAATAGTATACAATGGAGCACCAATATGTTTGACAGCAGAGTATTCAGTGGAAACTTTGCAAACCAGGAGAGTGTGGCATGACATATTTAAAGTGCTGAAGAAAAAATATTGTACCCTGTCATAGTATATCTAGCAAATCTTTATGTTTGAAATATCCTTCAAACATGGAGAAAAAATAAAGAATTTTTTTTGGAACAACAAAAGCTGAGGGATCTCAATAATATAAAACCTGTCCTACAAGAAATGCTAATGGGAGTACTTTAATCAGAAAGAAGAAGTTGTTAATGAGCAGTAAGTAATTACCCGAAGGTACAAAGTTAACTGGCAATAGTAAGTAAACAGAGTAAAACATAATATTATAGCATGGTAACTGTGGTGTGTAAACTACTCTTACTCTAAGTAAAAACCCTAAATGATGAATCAATGAAAAATAATAACTATAACAACTTTTCAAGACATAGACAGTATAATAAGATATAAATAGAAACAATAAAAGTTAAAAAGCAGGGTAATGAATTTCAGGCATACAGTTCGTATTAGCTTTTTTTCTTGTTTGTTTATGCAAACAGTGTTAAGTTGTTATCAGGTTAAAATACTGGATTTATTTAGATAGTATTGGCAAGCTGCATGGTAACTCAAAAAAAAAAACATACAATGAGTACACGAAAAATACAAAGAAAAAAATAAATCATTTCACAAGAGAAAATCACCTTCACTAAAGATGGAAAGGAAAGAAAGAAAAAAGAAAAGACAACAAAACAACCAGAAAACAAATAACAAAATGGCAGGAGTAAATCCTCGCTTACCAATAATAACATTGAATGTAAATGACCTAAACTCTCCAGTTGAAAGATATGGACTGGCTGAATGAAAATACGAGATTCATTGATCTGTCACCTATGAAGAAACACACTTCACCTATAAAGACACAAATATACTGAAAATGAAGGGATAGAAAAAGATATTCCATGGCAATGGAAACCAAAAAACAGCAAAAGTAGTTATAGTTGCTGAGTATGGTGGCTCATGCCTGTAATCCAAGTACACTTTGGGAGGACAAGGCGGGCAGATCACTTAAGGCCAGAAATTTGAGACCAGCCTGGCCAACACGGCAAAACTCTGTGTTGACTAAAAATACAAAATTAGCCAGGCAAGGTGGAACAAATTTGTAGTCACAGCTACTTGGGAGGCTGAGGCATAAGAATTGTTTGAACCGAGGAGGTGAAGGTTGCAGTGAACCAAGATCATGCCACTGCATGCCTGCCTGGGTGACAGAACGAGACCTCATCTCAACAAAAACAACAAAAAAGAATAGTAATAGTAGCTATCTCAGATAAAATAGATTTCAAGACAGAAACGATAAAAATAGACAAAGGATGTCATTGTATAATGATAAAGGGGTCAATTCAGCATGGTATTGGCTTAAAAGCAAACACATTGACCAATGGAACAAAACAGAGAACCCAGAATCAAATTCACACACCTATAGTAAACTAATTTTCAACAAAGGTGCCAAGAACATATAAGGGTGAAAAGACAGTCTCTTTAATAAATAGTGCTGGCAAAACTGAATATTCATATGCAGAAGAATGAAACTCGACTCTTACCTCTTGCCATATACATAAATCAAATCAAAATGGATTAAAGACGTAAATATAAGACCTCAAACCACGAAACAACTACAAGAAAACACTGGGGAAACTCTTGAAGACATTGGTCTAGGCATAAATTTCTTGAGTAATACCCCACGAGCACAGGCAATCAAAGTAAAAAAAAAAAAAAAAAATGGAATCACATCATGTTAAGAAGCTTCTGCACAGTGAAGGAAACAATCAACAAAGTCAGAAGAAAACCCACAGAATGGGATAAAATATTTACAAACTACCCATCTGACAATGTATTAATCACCACAATTTATAAAGGGCTTAAACAATGCTATAAAAAGAAATCTAATAATTTGACCAAAATATAGGCAAAAATTTGAATGGGCGTTTCTCAAAAGAAGACATAGAAATGGCAAGCAAGCATATGAAAAGGTTCTCAACATAATTGATCGTCCGAGAAATGCAAATCAAAACTGCAATGAGATATTATCTCACTCTAGTTAAAATTGCTTATATCCAAAGGAGAGGCAATAACAAACACTGGTGAGGATGTGGTAAACAGGGAATCCTTGTGCACTGTTAGTGGGAGTGTAAATTAGTACAACCCCTATGGAGAACAGCTTGGAGGCTCCTCAACAACCTAAAAATAGAGCTACCATACGATCCAGCAATCCCACTGCTGATTATAGAATCAAAAGAAAGGAAATTAGTATATTGAAGAGATATCTGCACTCCCATTTATTTTGCAGCACTATTGACATTAACCGAGATTTGGAAGCAAACTAAGTGCCAATCCACAGATGAATAGATAAAGAAAATGTGGTACTTATATACAAAGAAGTACTCTTCAGCCATATAAATGAATGAGATCCTGTCATTTGTAAGAACATGGATAGAACTGGGGATCATTATGTTAAGTAAAATAAGCCAGGCACAGAAAGAGAAACACTACATGTTCTCACTTATTTATGGGATCCTAAAGTCAAAACAACTGAACTCACTGACATAGACAGTAGAAGGATGGTTGCCAGAGGCGGGAAAACATAGTAGGGGGTTGAAGAAAAGATGAGGATGGTTAACGGGTACAAGAAAAGGAGAAAGAATGAGTAAGACCTATTTTATAGCACAACTGGGTGATTATAGTCAATAGTAACTTAATTGTAAATTTAAAATAACTTAAGAGATCTAATTGAATTGTTTCTAACACAAAGAATAAGTGCTTGTGGGAATAAATAACCCCTTAAAAAGTTATGAAATTACAGTTTTCTGCAAATATACTATTTATAAGATGTATTATTTTTAAAGGAATTTTTGTCAAGTTACACAATACCTTTTATAAAACTCTCTGCTTAAGTTTTAAAGTGTATGTCAATTTTTAGTTAATGTGGCATATCAAACATTTTTAAGCACTACAATAAAGGTACACAAAAGTTTTAATTCAGAAGGGTGAAGAAAAGAAAGGAAGCAATAAGTCACAGGAGTTTTGAAAGTTTTACAAGATTTTAGTGGATAGAGTATAACTACATGAATGGTAACTGACTCAACAAGGTGAAAAAACAAAAACAAAAACTGAGACCTAAGTGCTACAGGAAAGTAAGTAAGCAGAAACATATGCAGCTGTTCCTTATTGATTAACAACTCAACTCTTTAAGAGAAACTCTTTCCATTTATTGCCTTACCTTTAGTGTATTCAGCCAAAAACCTGTGTCTACATAATCATACATGCTATCACTTCAGCGTTAGAAGTGTTTTTATTGTTCCTCACAAAAATAATTTTTCTTAATCATTTGTAGAGAAGAAATTGTTAATCTATCTTGCAGTCAAAACAACTGAAAATACAGTTCATCTGTGGAATACCATACTGGAGCCTTTGTCCATTAGACAAATCAGGAGAGACTCCCCTCTGCAATTTTGAACTTTTGTTATCTAAAATATTTTTTTTTTTTATTGAAAACAAAATCACAGTAAACCAGCCTGATTCAGTTCTGAGTGAAAAAGGTAGATTAAGTCTAACCCAAGATGGTGCCTATGTAATTATGCCTTTCTGGCACCACAAAACATGAAAATCATGTGGTTTTCCAGTACATACAATATATAGCTGGGGACCTTTCTAATTGTCCTTGGGAAAAGCCAAGCACTACCACTTTTCTAGTAACCTCCAAGATATTGGAGGTGGAAAAGGTAGTTAACTATATAAATACTGGTGAAAAATAAATTGTATGAGGGCTTAATAGAAGACTTTAAAAGCAGAAATTGTGTCCACAGATTCATGAATGCAGGCAGTATAGGTAAGGAGTCATAAGAACACAGCTCATTAAAGGAAAGATATCTGAAATATGCAAAACAAACTCATGACATTTGATGGCAGGATGAAAAAAACTTGCCTATGTCAAAAAAAAAAAAAACAAAAAACAAAACTACCTTAATTACCCCTCCCTACCTACTACCAAGTGACAAAGTCTCCCTCGCTCCTCAACTGAATCTAATTTTATTTTGCCCTTATTATTCCATTGGAACTTTTCCTGCTAAAGTCGTCAGTGGCTTTGTGTCATTAATTCTAATATACATTTTTTTTTTATTCTTAGCTTACTTCTCAGCAGCATTTGACACTTTCAACCACCCTCATTGGTCTGGACAATGATTCCTTGGATATAGCCCCAAAAGAATAGGCAACAAAAGCAAAAATAGACAAATGGCATTGCATCAAACTAAAATGTGCAGCAAAGGAAATAATTAATTGAGTGAAGAAAGAGCCCATGGATTGGAAGAAAATACATGTAAATAATCTATCTATTAAGGGGCTAATATTTAAAGTATACGAAGAACTCAAAAAATTCAAAAGCAAGGAATCAAATACCCCAATTCAAAAAATGGGTAAAGAACCCAAACAGACATTTCTCCAAAAACAACATGTATGGCAAACAAGTATATGAAAAAATGGGAAACATCTTTAATTATCAGGGAAATGCAAATTGAAACCACAATAAAATAGCAACTCGCTGCTGTTAGAATGGTTACTATAAAAAAACAAAAGTTAACACAAGTGCTTTGTGCAAAAAAAGAGAACTCTTGCACACTGTGGGAATATAAGTTAGTACAGCCAGTATAGAAAATAGTATGAAGGTTTCTCAAAAACTAAAAATAGGATGCCATATGATACAGGAATCCCATTTCTGTATATAGATCAAAGGAATTGT
This sequence comes from Colobus angolensis palliatus, assembly GCF_000951035.1. Taxonomy (NCBI): domain Eukaryota; kingdom Metazoa; phylum Chordata; class Mammalia; order Primates; family Cercopithecidae; genus Colobus; species Colobus angolensis. The sequence goes on along the minus strand of NW_012114722.1, from coordinate 6,044,247 downwards.
AAACAGTATGTTAAAAGGATATCTACAACTCTCATGTCTATTGCCGCATTACTCACAATACCTAAGATATGGAATCAACCTAAGTGTCCATTGATGGATGAATGGCTAAAGTAAATGTGGTGTACCTACACAATGGAATTCTATGCAGCCTTAAAAAAGAAAGAAACCTTGTCATTTGTGACACCATGGATGAACCTGAAGTACATTATGTTAAGTGAAATAAGACAGGCACAGAAAGACAAATACCACAATCTCGTATATGTGGAATCTAAAACAGTTTAACTTAAGTAGAGAGTAAAATGGTAGTTACCCAAGGCTGGGAGAAGGGATGGTAGGGAAAGGGAAGATGTTGGCCAAAGAGTACAGATTTTAAGTAAGATAGGAGGAATAAATATTTGTGATTTATGGCACAGCATGGTGACCATAGTTAATAGTAATATATTGTATATCTCAAAATTTCTAAAAGTATAGATTTTAAATGTTCTTACCACAAAAGTTATAAGTAGATGAAGTGATAGATATGTTACTTAGCTTGATTTAATATTTCTACAATGTATACAGATATCAAAATATCACATTATATGCCATAAATATGTATAATTATTATTCTACAATTAAAAAAAGTATTGGGTGGTTTCAAAATTCTATTAGAAAAAAAACCCAAAACTTAACAGGTCTTTACTCTCTTCCAAAATAGGTCCTTCACATGTAATACTAAGTCAGTCCAAAATTCTTTACACATATTCCAGCTCTCAAATAATTATTTATATGCATCTTTTCTACCTTACCAACTCAAATGTAACTTCATAATAAAAATTTTCTGAGATGAGTTCTCATTTCCATCCTCAATTCCAAGACCACTCCCCAAGTTTAAGTCAGATTACTTCACTATATGTCCTCAGCATACCATAGTTATTCAGATTTCTTTCTGTTTGTGGTTAGACATCCATTAGTATGATTATTTAATTGGGGTTTACTAGATTATAATCTAATTGGGGACTCAACCATACCTCTTTTGTTTACTGATGCCTAACGTAGCACAGGACCTGATAGTAAAATTTTTTTAACAAATTTAAATAGGTGGAATAGATAATATTTTTGGACTGTTCCAACTTGAGTACTTTTATATTTTAGGATGTTGAAAATTATTGTTTTGCTGGGCATAGTGATGTGCATTTGTAATCCCAGCTATTTGGCAGGCTAAGGTGGGAGGGTTGCTTAAGATAAAGAGTTCAAATATAGCCTGGACAATATAGCAAGACCCCATCTCTAAAAAGGAAAATGATATATACATATTGATCAGTCTATAATCATCATTTGAATTAGATAATATGTTAACTATTTGGAGATGATGTCTAATTCACCAAATATACCCCTAAAAAGTAACACTAGATTAATTTTTGCCTCTGTTAAAAGATAATGGGTGAATTCTTCTTTTAACTGTAATGCAAAAGGCTGGAAAATATCGTTGCTACCCTAAAAAATGAGAAAAAGGCACATGAAGTATACAATCATAACTTTTCCTTAACACATCAAAAAGATGCAGTTATAAAGCAATAAGTAGCTTAAAACTTTAGGAGAGACAGACACCTCCGAATAAAAAGGAGACATAAGTGTTGCGTCACCTTTCACAGCGAATAGAATGAAGACATGGTAAAAGACATATAGGTGGCTAAAAATATTTTTTTCTAAAACTTTTAACAAATTGTTAAAAGCTGGACTAACATGAGAATAAAGAACCCATGGTAACTGCAGACAAAAGGGGGGTTTGCACCTGTTCATAGTATACTCTCTGTAGCCTTACACTTTGTGTTCCGTAGAGAAGTTAGGAACAAAGTGAAGGACCACAGAAAGACATAGTGATGTGTGTCTGGAGGACGTAAGTGGTAACAATTGCATGAAATGCGTGAAGCCCCACTTAGACTCTACTCCCATGAAGAACATTAATCTTAAGCTATTTGTGGAAGGCTAACAAACTCTGTCATCTCCCGTTCCAAAGTGAAGATGGAGTGTGGCAGAGTAACAATTAATGAATACTCTCTGCCTAGGAAGTAGGAGGATGAAATTATTCTAGCCACAGATCATTACAGGTCTCCTAATCATGGGAAAAAAGCAGGGAATTTTGCAAACAACCCACCAAAGTTACACGTTAGAGTTTGTCACTGGGATAAAGGGGCAGAATCACTAAGAAAGCCCCACTCCTGAGATGCCAGGACACGGGTCTGTCTATGAAAGATGCTCGACTAGGATACAGGGCATTCTGCATGCTCTTTACCACTAAGCTAGCACAGGTACCCATTGACAAGGGACAGAAGTCGACTACTAGAGGACAGGCAGCTACATACAGAGAAAACCCCTCTGAGGCAAAGGCAAATAGGGCCAGTAAAAAGCTGAGCGTGTATCCCCAAAGGCATAAAATCAAGGTAATACAAAAGATACTTGTATCAGTCTGTTCTCACGGTGCTAATAAAGACACATCTGAGACTGGGTAGTTAATAAAGGAAAGAGGTTTAATTTAATCAGAGTCCCATATGGCTGGGGAGGCCTCACGATCGTGGCAGAAGGCAAAGGGGAAGCAAGAGACATCTTACATGGCAGCAGGAAAGAGAGCATGTGTAGAGAAACTCCCCTTTATAAAACCATCAGATCTCATGAGACTTATTCATTATCACGCGAACAGAGTGGGAAAGACCCGCCCCCGTGATTCAATTACCTCCCATTGGGTCGCTCCCACAACACGTGGGAACTGTGGGAGCTATAATTCAAGATGACATTTGGGTGGGGACACAACCAAACCATATCAATATTTAAAAGTGGATATATACTTATGGCAACCACAACCACAATAAAACCCAAACCTAGCTCAGCTCCTAATTAGATTGACTCAACCATTCCACCACACACACAAAAAACCTAGTAGACTATTATTAATAAAAGAAGACACATACTCATTTCCATGAATACATACTATTTACTGCCATAATATGGTACACAGTATACGTAGCACTCAATAAATAACAATTGTGACACTGATTTTCAAAACAGTATTAACAATACTGTCGTGTTACAAAGTAATAAAGAAAAGATGATAGAGTGATGATCCAGATGGTGACAATATCAGGCAGGTAATTTAATATAACTTAGATTAGTGTCTTAGTCCATTTGTGCTACTATAAAAATATGTAAGACTGGGTAATTTACAAACAACAGAAATTTATCTTTGACAGTTCTGGAGGCTAAGAAATTCAAGATCAAGGGACCAAAACTCTTGGTATCTGGTGAAGCACCTCTCCTTCTAGGATGGTGCCTTGTTGCTGCATCTTCGATAAGTGAGGAACACTATGTTTTTGCATGGCAATAGGGACTGGAAGGGTAAAAGGACCTAAGCTAGTTCTCCGTAGTCCTTTTATAAGGCACTAATCTATGTATGAGGGTGGATCCATCATGATATAAACATTTTGCAAAAAGAACCCACATCTCAGTACCACCACAATGGGAATAAAACTACAATGTGAATTTTGAATTGGGCACTCATTTATTTTTTTCTTTCTCAGGGACTCACTAGAAAAGGGCAACATATTTAAACCATAGCAATTAGTACGTCCAAAGCTCTAGTAAAAAAGGTGGGCAACATGTATGAAAAGATAGAACATTTTAGCAAAGAAATTTCAATATGGCGTTTTAGATGGGAACTGGTAAGAAATAATAAGATGGACACATTCTAAATAAAATTATGGTAACAAAGACAAAGAATGTCATCAATGGGCTCCTCAGTATACTTGAAAAGAACAGACTCCACAGATTTGAGTACTGGTTGTATTAGGGTTCTCTAGAGGGACAGAATTAATAGGATAGATGTATATATAACGGGAAGTTTATTAAGGAGTATTGACTCACATGATCACAAGGTGAAGTTCCACAACAGGCCATCTCCAAGCTGAGGAGCAAGGAAGCCAATCTAAGTCTCAAAACCTCAAAAGTAGGGAAAGTGACAGTGCAACCTTCAGTCCATTGCTGAAGGCCTGAGAGCCCCTGATAAACCACTAGTGTAAGTCCAAGTATCCAAAAGCTGAATTTGGAGTCTGACCTTCGAGGGCAGGAAGCATCCAGGACGGGAGAAAGATGAATGAAGACTAAAAGTCTCAGCAAGTCTGCTCATTACACTTCCTTCTGCCTGCTTGATTCTAGCTGAGCTGGCAGCTGATTAGATGGTGCCCACCCAGATTGAGGATGAGTTTACCTCTCCCAGTCCACTGACTCAAATGTTAATCTCCTTTGGCAACATCCTCACAGACACACCCAGGAACAATACTTTGCCTCCTTCAATCCAATCAAACTGACACTCAATATTAACCATCACACTGATAGATAGAAATAACCATCAGTGAAATATAAAGAGAGAACAAAGCATCCAAGAACGGCAGAACAATTGTAAGTATTTTAGCACATGTAATTGGAATTCATGAGTAGAAGTGAGAGTTTGGGCTGAAAGAAATAGTAAAATATGCCGGCCAAGACTTTTCCAAAATTAGTGACAATATTTAATGCACAGCTCTAAAAAGCTCAGAAATACCTTGAGTAGGTAATTAATAATCTAATGAAAAATACTAGCAACATTTAGTGAGTTCATGGCCTACATAAACATGAAATTTAAGACAATAATAGCACAAAATATGAAAGAGAAAAAATGGAAGTACACTATTTTAAGATTCATATACTTTATTTAAGGCAGTATAATATGTTTTGAAAGTAGACTTAATTAATTGAAGATGCATATTATAAACATCACAATAACTCCTTAAAAATAAAAAGGTAGTATAAATAACGAATCACTATTATTCTCATAACACGGAATAATAAAAACAATTAATCCAGAAGACACAGAAAAACTGGGTAAAATAAATATAGAACCAATGAAATGAAGAGAAAACAATAGTATCCTGTAACTTAATGCCAACCACATCAATAATGACATTAATTGTGAAAGTCTAAATCAGGCACCGGCAAACTACATCCCAACAGAATGAATCTGCCTTGCCATCTATTATTGTAAATAAAGATTGATTAGAACACATCCATAACCATGTTTTTACCTATTTCTGTGGCTGCTTCCATGTAACAACAGCAGCGTTGGGTACTTGAGAAAGGGGCCGTAAGGCCTGCAAAGTGTGAATTATTTACTCTCTGTTCTTTTATGAAAAACATTTATCAAATTGTGATAAAAACACATCAATTAAAAATATTGGTAGGCTGAAATGTTTTTAGAAAAAGACCCAATTATAGCCTGTCATAAATTTATTTGATATAGTTGCTACTTCAGCATCCAAGTTTAGGCCTAAATAATTATATGAAACCCACTTACCCCATCAGCTTTGGCTTAGTTAAAACTTCCCATCTCTATGTGGTTGTTTGTGATTACTTTCCCATCGTTGAAGAAAGAAATAACGTTAATATCAACTCTACAAAAAAAATGCTCTCCATCAAAACAGAAGGAAAGAAAAAGTTTTGCCACTAGTATCATGGGCCCAACATTACCCTTATAGCAAAGTCAAAGGCATTAAAATAAAAGAACACCACAAATAAATATCTTTCATGAACATGGATGCTTAAAAATATATAATTAAATCAAATCCAATAATGTCTAAAAAATAATATCTCAAGATCAAGTGAGTTTTACAGCTGGAATGAAAGGCTAGTTCAACTTCCAAAGATCATCCAATTCAGAGTAACTTTCTGAATGATGCAAAAACTCTGTAAATCTACTCTTCCATAAAAGTAATGAAATTACTAGCAAAATTATGAAAGCTAACTTTTTCAAAACTCTTGAAATTAAATAAATGCTTGCAACAGTTTGAAGAATGTCAAACAAATATTTGCCACTCTTAGCAGTAGCAACAAGTTATGTGATATTTTAATTTACAACCCTGCAACACCTCTGCAATTCCACAGTATCTTTCAAAGCCAGCAGTTTTCACAATGGAAGCTAGGAGAGACAGCAGCCTTGGAGCTACTGGAGGGGTAGCTGAGCTTCTAAAAATTTTCATCCCCAGAGAATTGTCACTATTTGACATGTCTTGTGGCCCTCTGGAAAGACTGTAACAAAGAGTGTTGTCTTTATTTGACATGACTCAGATCTGGCTCAGTGGGAAAAAACCCTGTATCTATGGTGTTTGTTGAAACAATCAACTGTAATTGATAAATATTTACAATGTTAAGGCTATGATAGCAATTTGGACAAAAATGATTTCAGCCAAAAATTTAAACAAAAGATCTGAGGAGCGAGATGCTCATAGGAAACTTTGAGAAACTGTGACATATTCTTTGGGATCTAGGACAACATGCATGTTCTGCACAGTTCACCTGCTTGGGAAACACATGAGAGGGCCCTGGTGACTCACCTCTGGCTGAAACTGAGGCCCATGTATAAGCAGAAAATGAATGCGAAGACAAGTTTTAAACTGGTCGAGTATCGAAAGTATGCCAAAATGCACAAAAGAATTTATTTGACTAAGGCATTTAAGGAAATCTCTAATTATTAGCTGTCTTCTAATTTAGCTGAGAAACTACTACAGTGATTACACCTTACAGGGGATACAGAAGTTGCAAAATTAGTCCAGAAAGTTTACTAAACCAGCAACCATCAACAATAATGTCAACAAATCAATAGTAAAAAGCAACAGCAACAACACACCCTAGGAATGGGAGTAATATAATTTCCCTAAATGACAGATGATATCACCTTTATATTTTTTAAATGTCCATTTTTGAAAGAAAATTGCAAGACATGCAAAGAAGCAGAAAAGTATGGCCCATACATACACATGATTAAAAAAAGGCAACACAAACGGCCTATGATAGGGCCCAGATGTCAAATTTAACAGACAATGTTTTTAAATCAACTATTAAAAATATGTTCAAAGAACTGAAGGAAAACATTTCTAAAGAAATAAAGGGGCCGGGCGCGGTGGCTCACGCCTGTAATCCCAGCACTTTGGGAGGCTGAGGCGGGTGGATCACAAGGTCAAGAGATTGAGACCACCTGGCCAACATGGTGAAAACCGGTCTCCACTAAAAATAGAAAAACTAGCTGGGCCTGGTGGTGCATTCCTGTAGTCCCAGCTATTTGGGAGACTGAGGCAGGAGAATCGCTTGAACCTGGGAGGTG
>NW_012114722.1:6024499-6037032 GCF_000951035.1 Colobus angolensis palliatus | reverse complement strand
TAACATTACAACTTGTGGCCTTGAAAAGACACTTATAGAAGGGCTGGGCACGTTGGTTCACACCTGGAGTCCCAGCACTTTGGGAGGCCAAGGTGGGTGGATCGCTTGAGGCCAGGAGTTCAAGACCAGCCTGGCCAACATGGTGAAACCCCATCTCTACTAAAAATATAAAAATTAGCTGGGCCTGGTGGTGCATTCCTGTAGTCCCAGCTATTTGGGAGACTGAGGCAGGAGAATCGCTTGAACCTGGGAGGTGGAGGTTGCAGCGAGCCTAGATTGTGCCACTGCACTCCAACCTGGCAACAGAGCAAGACTCCATCTCAAAAAAAAAAAAAGGAAAGAAAAGAAAAGAAAGAATTAAAGGAATATATTAGAACATTTCTCATCAAATATAGACTAGCAATAAAAATATAGAAATTATAAAAAGAACAAAATAGAAATCCTATACTTAACAATAACTGAAATGAAAAATTCACTAGAAGGGTTCAACATCAGAATCAACGTGGAAGACGAAATAATTTCTGAACCTAAAAATACATCAATTGAAATAATATAGTCTGAGGAATTAAAAGTATAATAAATGAAGAAAAATAAATAAATGAATCTCAGAGAAATGTAGGACAACATCAAGTGGGAATTCTAAAAGGAGCATAGATAACAGGAAAAAATATTTGAATAAATAATTACTGAAAACTTCTCGAATTTCATGAAATACATTGCTTCACACAGCCAGGAAGCTCAGTGAACTCCAACTAGAATAAACTAACAGAGATCTACATCAATAAATATAATATTTAAATATACTCAGATGTGACATAGAAAAGTCCTGAAAGAAAAAAAAAAGACTGTGAAACAAGAATTCCATCCAGTAAAGTTACACGTCAAAAATGAAAGATAAATGAAGACAAAAAGAAAATCTGAGATTATTCATTCCTAGCAAACTTGCACTATAAGAAATAATAAAGTGACTGCTTCACGCTGAAATAAAAGGACACAGGCTATCACTTACATCCACATGAATACATTTTATAAAAACGCTACTAAAGGTACATACATAGTTAAATGTAAAAGGCAGAATAAATATATTTTTGTTCATAATTCTCTTCTGTCTGAATCAAGACAAATACATAAAAGTCACAAATATAAAACTTTGTTGATGGGCTCAAAATGTACAGAAATATAACTTTTATGACAATAATAGTAAAAATAAGGGTAAGGGAGAAAGCTATCCTGGATTCATGCTTTCAGAAATAAACCCTCATATTTATAGTCAATTAATTTACAGAAATTTAATAGGAGAAGAGGATGATCTTTTTCAACCAATGGTTCTGGGGCTTCCTGCCATATACAAAATTTAAGCAAAAAATGTATCAAAAAACTAAATCTAAGTCCTAAAACTATACAGCTGTGAGAACAAACCATAGATGTAAATCTTCGCAAGCTTGGATTAAACAACAGTTTTTTTAGGTTTTTTAATATGACACTTAAAGCACAAGCAGCCAAAGTAAAAATCAATAAATTTTACTTCATCAAATTGAATACTTTCATACTTCAAAGAACACTATAAAGAAACTCAAAAGATGATTGACAGACTGAGGGAACAAATTGTCAAAACATACACTTAATAAAAGTCTAGTTCAAGAATATATACAAATGCTTATGACTCAACAATAAAATAGTATTTTAATTATAAAAGGAACAAAAGATTTGAATATCTATTTCCTTAAAAAAGATATACAAAAGGCCAAAAAGACATGAAAAGGCAATGTAATTAATTGTTTGAGAAATGTGAATTCAACAACCCATATTGAGATACTGCTTTACACACAATAGAATATTTATAATCAAAGAAAGGGACAACAACAAATGTTGGCAAAATTTCAACATTATATATTTCTGGTGAGAATGGAGAGTTGTACATACCTGGTAGAAAATAATTTGGCAGTTCCTCAAAAATTTAAATAGAATCAACATTTGACTCAGTAATTTTACTCCTATGTGTATAACCCCACAAAATAAAAACACATATTCCTGCAAAAACTTGTATAGCAATGTTCATAACAGCAGTATTCATAATTTCCAAAAAGTAAAAAGAATACATATGTCTACCATAAGGAATGGATGGACACAATAGAGTTTATCCATACAATTGAAGATTATTCAGCCATGAAAAAGAATGGTATTCATTTATAACTAAAACATGGATGATTCTTGGAAGCATCACAGTAAGTGAAAGAATCCATACACACACAGAAGACCACATACTGTGTGACTCCATTTATATAAAATATCCAGAAAAGTCACATTCATAGAGACAGAAAGTAATTTAGTGCTTGTCTGAGGCTGAGAAATGGTATAAGGATTCATTATAAAAGGCATGCTTTATAATGACACATAACAATCTTTCAATAAGACTTATTGAAAGATGAAATTGTTCTAAAGCTGATTTTGTACCACATAGTAAAGTTACTTAAAATCATCGATTGTACACTTAAAATAAGTAAATTTTGTGATTTGAAAAATATACTTCAATAAAGTTGTTTAAAAATCAATGAATACAAATCACATGTAAACAAATCAAACATATAAAACCATGTCATCAACACAGTTGTTTTAGAGAAAACATTTGATAAGGGTTCAATATTCATTTGTGGTAAAATCTGAGGAAATAAGATAGAAGGAAACATTTTAAGATTATAAAGAGTATCTACAAAAACATGCAACTGACATTACACTAAATGGCCAAAGATGGAATGCTTATTCACTATGATTATAAGCAACATAAGGATGACTATTTGCACCACTCCAACATTGTACTGGAAGTCCTATCTAGTTCAATAAGTCTAAATACATGCATACATACAAGCCATCCAGACAGAAATGGCAAAAATAAAACTGCCTTATTTAACAGAAGGCATGATTCTCTACTTAGAGAATTTTAAAAAATCTACAAAAGGGTTATCAGAACGAATACGTATCTTTAGCCAGGTTTCAGGATACATGGTCAGCATATACAAATCTATTGTATTTTTGTACTATATTAAAACCAGAAATTAAAAATTTTAGAAAGTAGTCTTAAACTAACACCAAAAAATAAAAACAAAATACTTAAGTACAAGTTTAACAAAATATGTACACATATTTTATGGCAAAATCTATAAAACAAAAACAAAAACAGTTTACATAAAGAGATATATCATGTTCCTAGAAAGAAAGACTGAAGATTATTAAGATATCAATTCTTCCTAAAGTGATTTTTAGTAGATTCTATGAAATCGCAAACAAATTCCCAGTAGTATATTTTTTAAAGCTAAAATCAAATTGGATTCAAAAGTTATATGGAAGGGTAGAAGAAGCAGAATGGCCAAAATAATTTTTTTTTTTAAATGAAAAGAAAGTTTGAGAGTCCCTACTACTTGATTTAAGACAATATAAAGTTATTTTTATTAAGACAATGTGGTATTGACAGAAGAATTGACACATATATCAGTAAAACAGAACATGAAGTCAAGAAATAAACTCATGCATAGATGTATTGCCAAAGATGTACAGGCAATTAATCAATAAAAAGTTTAATATATACAACAAAAACTGCTGGAACAATTATATATCATATGTTTTCAAAAAAAGAGTCAACCCATGCCTTCTACCATCTCCAAAAGTTACCTTAAAATGAGTGCTATCATTATTTATTGAAGAGTCTATCCTTCCCTATTGAATGTTCTTGGTGGCTTTATCAAAAATCAGTTGCTTATAGATATATGGATTAATTTATGGGCTCTCTATTCTGTTCTAATGGTCTATGAGTCTGGTTTTTAGGCCAGTACCATGCTGTTTTGGTTACTATAGTTTTGTAGCATATTTTGAGGTCTGGTAGTGTAATGCCTCCTGCTTTGTTCTTTTTGTTCAGGGTTGCTTTGGTTTTTCAGGGTCTTTTGAGGTCCAGCAGATATTTTAGGATTTTTTTTGTTTTTTTTTTACTATTTCTGGGAAGAACATCATTGGTATTTTGGTAGGTATTGCACTGAATCTGTAGATCATTTTGGGTAGTATGGTTATTTTAATAGTATTGATACTTCTGTTCCATGAGCATGGGAGGTATTTTTATTTGTTTACATTCCCTTCAATTTCTTTCATCAATGTTTTATAATTTTCCTTGTAAAGGTCTTTCACCTCCTTGGTTAAATTTATTCTTAAGGGTTTTTTTTTTTTTTTGCAGCTATTATAAATGGAATTGCTTTATTGATTTCTTTTCAGCTGGATGATTATTTGTGTATAGAAATGCTACTTATTTTTGTATGCTTATTTTGTATCCTACAAGTTTGCTAAATTTGTTTATAAGTTCTAAGACTTGTTTTGGTAAAGTCATTGGGCTTTTTAATATATAAGATCAAACCATCTGCAAACGGAATATTTGTCTTCTGACTTTCTGATTTGGATGCCCTTTATTTATTTATCTTGCCTAATTGCCAGGACTTCCAGTGCTATGTTGAATAAGAGTGGTGATAGTAGGTATCTTTCTCTTGTTCCAGTTCTTAAACAAAAAGCTTTTAGCTTTTCTCCATTTAATACAATGTTAGCTGTGAATTTGTCATGTGTAGTCTTTATTGTTTTGAGATACTTTCTTTCCATCATTAATTCATTGAGAGTTTTTATCTCACTTACATGCGGTAGCTAATAAAATGTAATCTCATTTAAGTAAAAAGTAGAACAGAGGATACTAGGGTCTGGGAAAAGTCAGGAGAAGAGGAGAATAAGGCAAGACTTGTTAATAGACACAAAATTATGCTAGATGGGAGGAACAAATTCTAGAGTTCTGTAGCACCTCAGGATGACTATAGTTAACAATAACACGTGTGGTTTAAAATAGTTAGAAGGAGGATTTTGAATGCTCCCAACACAAGGAAATGATAAATGTTTGAGATGATGTATATGTTAACTACCTTGATCTGATCACTATAAATTACATGTATAAACAAATCACTATATACCCCATAAATATGTACAATTATTGTGTGTCAATTAAAAAAAATTAAGAAGAGAAAATGAACCCTATTTATAAAACAACTAGATAAATAAACACAGGAAAAGATATTTAAGTCCCTGGGTTAAGCTAATTTTTCTTAGCTATAACAACAAAAGCATGACCAATTAAAGAAAACATGATAAGTTGTTCTTGATTAACATTACAACTTGTGGCCTTGAAAAGACACTTATAGAAGGGCTGGGCACGTTGGTTCACACCTGGAGTCCCAGCACTTTGGGAGGCCAAGGTGAGTGGATTGCTTGAGGTCAGGAGCTCGAGACCAGCCTGGTCAACATGGCAAAACCCCATCTCTACTACAAATACAGAAATTATCCAGACGTGGTGGTGGATGCCTGTAATCGCAGCTGTTTGGGAGGATGAGGCAGGAGAATTCCTTGAACCCAAGAGCTGGAGGTTGCACTCCAGCCTGGATGACAGAGCAAGACTCCATCTCAAAGAAAAAAAAAAAGACACTATCGACAGAACATATAAAGTACTCTCAACATTCGATAATAATAAGCCAAAAAAAGTGGGCAAAATTTGGACACAAATGGCCAAACAATGTATGTGGATAGCAAATTACCACATGAAAGATGTTCAGTGCCATTAGTCATTAGGAAAATGTGAATTAAGTGACATTGGGATAGTGTTAATAAACTCATTGAAATGACTAAAGTAAAGCATAACAAAACAAAGAATAAGAAAAAAATGAACTCAAACTTGTAAGGACATGGAGCAACTGAAACATTCTAATTTTCTTGGTGGAAAAGTTAGATTCACCTATGTGAATATAATTTCACAAATGGTTTACTTGGGCAAATTCCCAGTTATTTGGACAATTCATATAAGTGAATACTTATGTCCATACAAAAACCTCTATATGAATACTTAGAGCAGCTTTATGCATTACCACCCCTAAGTGGAAACAACAGAAATTGTTTCAACTGCTGAATGTATAAACAAACAGGGGTAACTTTACATGATGGAACAATACTCAGTAATAAAAAGAAAAACATAATTATACATATAATATGATAACTCTCAAACTCCCTAATAAGGGCAAAAAATTAGGACTTAAAAGGCAACATGCCATATGATATCATTATGATATTTTTTAAAAGACAAAATATAGAAATGGAGAGCAGATCTGTGGTTTTCAGAGGCAAGAGGGGGAAGTGGAGGGTAGCAGGATGAGTTGACTACTATAGGAGCCACAGGAAAACTTCCGCTTCACTCTCTGATATTTCATTAAAAAATCTGCTGAGTGAAGGCAGATTAATTGGAGAAAAGGCATATAAATGTGTTAATGTATACATGGGGGAGAATTAGAGTGATTACCCCAACACCACAGTGGAATGCAGAAGTAAGGTTACAGATAGAATGAGGGCTCAGAGAGTGGTAGCCAGATAGTTAGGCACAGGAAACGGAGCCCCTAGGAAAGAAAGCTCTGGAAAATCTCATGCCCTAGAGACCACCTGAAACATGCATGCTAAATACAGGCAGAGAGGAGGAACAATACCTATGTGGAAAGAAATGCCCAGAAACATCCCTTAAGACACCTTGTAATCACTTATTCTGTGGTTTAATGGTCATAATGTAGCTATCTCCATGCTGATAAGTAGGGGAAAAGGGACATTCCTAAGAAATATGTAAGTATAATAAGTACAGATTTGACCACGATATGATCTTCCTGAGGAGGCAGTAATGAGAGTGCTGCCTTTGGGTGGGATTTGTATTGATCTCAGGGCCCTTTGAATGTGCATTAACTGGCAGTAAGAGAGAATCTTACAAACCTGGGCAGGGACTAGGTGGAGACAAAGTAGAGACTGAAGACAGAAGTGGGAAGCTAGATGAAGACAAAAGTGGAGACTTAAGATAGAGGAAGGAACTTAAAGAAAAGTCCAATATAATAAAAACTGCAACACAGAACTCTCAGGGCTGTTTCCAGCCCATCCAGCCATCTCCTCTCTTGGAGGCTACTTCATTTTCCTTCAATAAACTCTGCTGACTTTGCTAAATTGTCTTTTGGCTGAATTCTTTCTTCCAAGAAGACAAGAACTGAGGACTCCACGCTTTCCAGTAACATGATGATGGCCAAAACGGGGTTATGGTGGAAAATTTGGCTATAGTGGCAAGACAGGATATGGGAGGGAGAAAAGAGGAAGCTTGGTTATTAAAGCTGGTCTTGTTCTGGAAATGAAACCTCACAGTTAGCAGCTCACAGAGAGAATAATGGTAAATGTTTCTTTCAGAACTTTAAAGATGTCAGGTTCTCAGTTAATCTTTCCTAACCCTGGACGAGGAAATCCCTCAGAGAAAGCTTGGCTGCATCAATGCAAATGCAAATTTTCCCCACAAAAGACAGCTTTGCTGGGCTACTTGGAGTTGCTGGCTCTTTGAAGAGCCACATCAGAAAATGTCAAAAACATATTTTAGAGCAAAATATTCTGATTTTCTTCACTGCAAAGGGACAACATGGACTTGTTCACCTCAGTAAAATTATTCTATATCCTAAAATTATTCTATACCCTAACTTTGTTTGTAGTTACACTATTATATGCATTTTTAAAATTCATAGAATTATATGCTATATATTTGTTGAGACATATTGACTTTTACTCAATATAAATTATGTCTCAACCAATAAGGCAGAGAAAGGAAATTAGACCCTTATCTTCATCATACACTAAAATTAACTCCAAATAGATTAAATACTTAAATGTAAGACCCAAAACTAATAATAATGTTTCTGCATGTGGATATCTAGTTTTCCTAACACAACTTATGAAAAAGACTGTCCTTTCCCCATTGCATGTTCTTGGTAACTTTATTAATAATCAGTTGGCTGTAAATACCTGGATTTATACCTGGGTTCTCTTTTGTTCCATTAGTGTATGTATCTGTCTTTATGCCAGTACCATGCTGTTTTTGTTCTTATACCTTTGTAGTATACTTTGAAATCAGGTAGTGTGATGACTTTAGCTTTTTTTTTTTTTTTTTTTGTACTCAAGATTGCTTTGACTATTTGGGGTCTTTTTTGGTTCCAGATAAATTTTATAATATTTTTTCTATTTCCATGAAGAATGTCATTGGTATTTTTATAGGGATTCCATTGAAACTGTAAATTGCTTTGTGCAGCATGGACATTTTAATAATATATATTTTTTTAATCCACGAGCATAGAATATCTTTTTATTTAATTGTAACTTCTACATTTTTCTTATACCTCTTTGGTCATGTTTTCTCATAGGTAGTTTTTGTACTTGCTGTACATGGGATTGCTTTATTCTCATTTCAGATAATTAGCTATTGTACACAAATTCAACGCATTTTTGTGTGTTTACATTGTAATATAATTTTATGGAATTCATTTATTAATTGTAACAGCTTTTTAGTGCAATACTTAGAGTTTTCAATGTATAGGGTTATGCCATCAGCAAGCAGGAACAATTTAACTTCCTACTCTCCAATTCGAATGCCTTTTATTTTTGTCTCTTGCCTAATTTCTCTGACTAGGACACCAATTCTCTGTTGAACAGAAGCAGTGAAAGTGGGCATTTTTATATTTTTCCAAATCTTAAAAAGTTTTAAACTTTTCCCATTCAGTATGATGTTAGCTGTAGGTTTGTTGTATATGGCTTTTATATCTCACTCCAGTTAGAACATAAATTAGCACGGCCATTGTGAAAAAACATTATAGTGGTTTTTCAAAAAATTAAAAGTAGAACTTTTTTCTTTTTTTCTTTTTTTTTTGTTGAGACAGAGTTTCACTCTTGTCACCCAGACTGGAGTGCAGTGGCGACATCTTGGCTCACTGCAACCTCCACCTCTTGAGTTTAAGTGATTCTCATGCCTCAGTCTCTGTAGGAGCTGGGATTACGGAAGTCCACCACCACACCAGCTAATTTTTGTATTTTTAGTAAAGACAGGCTTTCACCATGTTGGCCAGGCTGGTCTCAAACTCTTGACCTCAGGTGATCCACCTGCCTTGGCTTCCTAGAGTGCTGGGATTACGGGTGTGAGCCACTGCACCCCACCAAAAGAAGAACTTTCATATAACCTAGCAATCCCACTACTGGGTGTATATCCAAAAAATTGAATTTAGTCTGTCAAAGAGGTATCTACACTCGCATGTTTATAGAATAATAGTCAAGATATGGAAGCGAACTGTCTATCAGTGGATGAATGGATAAAGAAATGTATATATACACAATGAAATACTATTATGGCAGAAAAATATCATTTGTGATCACATGGATTAACCTGAAGGACATTATGTTAAGTGAAATAAGCAAGGAGCAGAAATATGAATACCACATGATTTCACACATAGGCTTTAGAAAAGCTGATAACATGGAAGTAGAGAGTAGAATGATGGTTGGTAGAGGCTCAGGTTGTTAGTTGGGAAAAGGAGTGGGGAGATGTACACAATAATTGTACATATTTGTGGGGTATATTGTGATTTATTTATACATGTAATTTTGATGAACATTAATTCATCTAAAATGCATTGTGCTAAGTAAAACAAAAAAGGCAGAAAAGCTGCATATTTTATGATTTTCTTCTTATGACACCTTAGAAAAAAAAAGGATAGAAATTGAAAACAGATTAGTGCTTGCCAAGGGCTGTGGGATAGGGGTAGTGGTTGACTAGAAGAAAGCAGCATGAGGGAATTTTACTTGTGGTCATTGTAAATAAGTTTGCATTTTTTAGTTATTTTTCAGATTGTTCACTGTAGTATATAGAAATGCTACTGGGTTACTGCAGCATGTAATTTTTCAGATTGTTTGCAGTAGCATATAGAATTCCTGTGTGTTGATTTTGTATCTTACAACTTTATTGAATTTGTTTTTTCGGTTGTAATTGTTTTCTTGTGGGGTCTATAGAGTTTTTCAAATATGAGATTATATCATCTTCAAAGAAGGATAACTGGACTGCTTTCTTTCCAATTCGGATGTTCTTCTTCTTTTTTTTTTTTTTTTTTGTTGGAGTGCTCTAGCTACTACTTACAATACTATGTTGAATAACAATGATGAAACATGCCTCTAAGAGGAAAGACTTTCAATTTTTCCATATTCAGCATGATAACAGCTGTGGGTCTGTTGCATATGGCTGTTATTATATTAAGGTATGTTCCCTCTATATGCAGTTTTTTGAGGGTTTTCATAATAATGTGATGCTGAACTTGATCAAATTTTTTTTAGCATCAGTTGAAATGATCGTATAATTTTTATCTTTCATTCTGTTTTTAATTTATTATTTTTAAAAATTCTTTTGTATCATTCTGTTGACATTATGTATTACACTGATTGATTTGTATATGTTGAGCCATCCATGCATCCCTGGGGTAAATCGCACTTGGTCATGATGAGTGATCTTTTTAATGTATTGTAGGATTTGATCTCCTAATATTTTGTTGAGGGTTTTTGCATCAATATTCATCATTGGTATTGACCTGCAGTTTCCTTTTTCAGTGTGTCTGGCTGGTTTTGTTAGTAGGGTAATGCTGGCTTTTTAGAAAGAGTTTGGAAACATTCTCTTATCCTCTATTTTACAGAATAGTGGTTTGAGTTGGATTGGTATTAGTTCTTTAAATGCTTGCTAGAATTCAGCAGTGAAGCCATTAGATTCTGGGCTTTTCATCGCTGGGAGACGATTTATTATAACTGTGATCTTGTTACTTGTTGTTGGTCTGTTCGGGTTTTAGATTTCTTCATAGTTCCATCTTTGTAGGTTGTATGTGTCTAGGAATTTATCCATTTATTCTAGTTTTGGAAATTTATTGGCACATAGTTGTTCATAGTAGCCACCAATGATCCAATGATCCTTTGAATTTTGAGATGGAGTCTCGCTCTGTAACCCAAGCTGGAGTGCAGTGGCGCGATCTGGGCTCACTACAACCTCCGCCTCCCAGGTTCAAGTGATTCTCCTGCCTCAGCCTCCTGAGTAGCTGGGACTACAGGCACGCACCACCCAGCTAATTTTTGTATTTTTAGTAGAGACGGGGTTTCACCATGTTGGTCAGGCTGGTCTCGAACCCCTGACCTCGTGATTCACCTGCCTTGGCCTCTCAAAGTGCTGGCATTACAGGCATTAGCCACTGTACCGGGCCAATCCTTTGCATTTCTGAGGCATTTGTTGTAATGTCTCCTTTTCCTTTCTTTATTTTTTTTTATTTTTTTAAGACAGGGTCTCACTTTGTCACCCAGACTGGAGTGTGTGGCACAATCTCAGCTCACTTTCAACCTTGATCTCTGAGGTTCAAATGATCCTCCCATCTCAGACTCTTGAGTAGCTGGGACTACAGGTACGCACTACCACAGCCAGCTATCTTTTGTAACCTTTGTAGAGCTGAGGTTTTATCATGTTGCCCAAGCTGGTCTCTACCTCCTGAGCTCAAGCGATCTGCCCACCTCAAATGTCTTTTTTTTTCAACGGTGATTTTATTTATTTGAATCTTCCCTCTTTTTTATTAATGTGCCTAAAGGTTTGTCAATTTTGTCTATCTTTTCCAACAAACAACTTTTTGTTTTGTTATTTTGTATTATTTTATTCATGTCAAATTTATTTATCTCTGCTCTGCTCATTATTATCTCTTTCCTTCTAATTTTGAGTTCAGTTTTCTCTTGCTTTTCTTATTTTTTCAGGATGCACCATTAAAGTTATTTATTTGAAGTTTTTATTCTTTGTTGATATAGGCACTCATAGCTATAAACCTGCCTCTAACTACTGTTTTTGCTGCATCCTATAGATTTTGCTATGTTGTGTTTTCATTTTCTTTTGTTTCAAGAAATTTTTCAATTTCTTTCTTAATTTTATTATTGACCCACTGGTTATTCAGGATCATATTGTTTATTTTCTATGTATTTATATAGTTTCCAAAATTCATTTTATTATAGATTTCTAGTTATGTTCTTTTGTAGTCAGAGAAGATACTTAATATTTTTCAATTTTTTATTGTTCTAAGACTTGCTTGGTGACATAACATAAGGTCTGTCTTTGAGAATGATCCATATGCTGAGTAGAGGAATGTGTATTCTGCAGCTCTTTGATGAAATGTTCTGTAAATATCTATTAAGTCCATTATTTTTTAAAGTACAAATTAAGTTTGATGTTTCTTTGTTGACTTTCTGTCTGGAAGATTAGTCAAGTGCTGAAAGTGGAGTGTTGAAGTCTCCAGGCTTTATTGTATTGGGGCCTCTGTCTCTTTGGCTCTAATAATATTTTTTTTACATATCTGGGTGCTCGAGTATTGAGTGCATATATATTTACTTTTTAAATTTCTTCTCACAAGTTTTGCCTTGAAATGTATTTTTTTGTTGTTGTTGTTATAAATATAGCTACTCCTACTCTTTTTTGGTTTCCTTTGGCATGGACTATCTTTTTCCATCCCTTTATTTTCAGTCTATGTGTACTTTTATAGGTTAGCTATGTTTCATGTAGGCAATATATCATTAGGTCTTGTTTTTATTGATTCAGCCATTCTGTGTTTTTTTTTTTATTTTTT
>NW_012114722.1:5942198-6022669 GCF_000951035.1 Colobus angolensis palliatus | reverse complement strand
GCACATTCTGTGTTTTTTTTAATGGGAAAATTTAGTCAATTTTCATTCCATGGTATTACTGATAAGTAATGTCTTACTGATGCCCTTTTGTTACTTGTTTTCTGGTTGTTTTCAGTCTTCTCTTCTTTCGTTCCTTTGTTTCTGTCTTTTAAATACAGTTGATTTTCTTTGGTGGTGCACTGTAGGTTTTCGCTTTTTACTTTTCGTGTTTGCTGTAAATTTTTAAATTGGAAGTTACCATGAGGCTTACAAATAATGCCTTATAACCCATTATTTTAAACTGAAGGCAACTTAACCCTGACTGCATAAACAAGCAAACACACACACACACACACTCACACACACACACACACAAACTAATAACTCTACACTTTGACTTTATCCCTCCACTTTTTAACTTTCTGTTGTTTCTACTTATGTCTTAATGTCCTATGTTTTGAACAGTTGTTGTAGTGAGTATTTTTATTGGTTCATCATTTCATCTTTCTACTTAAGACAGGAATAGTTTACAAACCACCATTACAGTGATATACTATTCTGTGTTTTTCTGTGTGGTTACTACTCTTTGTGAGTTTTGCATTTTCAGATTATTTCTTTTTGCCAAGTACTATCCTTGTCCTTCAGATTGAAGAATTCCATTTAACATTTCTTGTAGCATAGGTCTGGTGTCAATGAAATCCCTTTTGTTTGTCTGGAAAGTCTTTATTTTTACTTCATGCTTGAAGGATATTTTCACCAGATATACTACTCTAAGGTTACAGTTATTCCTTTGGCACTTTAAATATGTCATGCCACTTTCTCCTGGCCTGTAATGTTTCCAAGTAAAAGTCTGCTTTCAGATCTATTGGAGCTCCGTTGTGTGTTATTTATTCATTTTTTCTTGCTGCTTTTGGGAAACTTTCTTTATTCTTAACCTTTGGGAGTTTGATGTTTAAATGCCTTGAGGTCGGCCTTTTTAGGGGTTAAATGTGCTTGGAGTTCCGTAACATTCTTGTACTTGAATGCTGATCTCTTTCTCTAGATTTGGGAAATCCTCTGATATTGCACTTTTGAATAAACTTTCTACCCGCATCTCTTTCTCTACCTCTTCTTTAAGGCCTACAGCTCTTAGATTTGCCCCTTTAAGGCTCGTTTTTAGATCCTGTAGGCATGCTTCATTATTTTATTTTTATCATCTCCTCTAACTGTGCCTGTCTTCAGGCTCATTAATTCTTTCTTCTGATTGATCAATTCTGCTATTGAGAGACTTTGATACCTTCTTCAATATGTCAGTAGCATTTTTCCAATCCAGAATTTCTTCTTGCTTCTTCTTGTCTTCATCTTTTTGTTAAATTTAGCTGATAGAATTTTGAATTTCTTTGAGTTTCCTCAAAATAGCTATTTTTGATTCTCTTTCTGAAAGTTCATATATCTCAGTTTCTCCAGGATTGGTTCCTGGTGTCTTATTTAGTTTATTTGGTGAGGTCATGCTTTCCTAGAAAATGTTGAGGCTTGTAGATGTTAGTCCGTGTCTAGGCTTTAAAGAGTTAGATATTTTTTGTAATCTTCAATGTCTGGGCTTTTTTGTTCCTGTCCTTCTTGGGAAGGCCTTCCAGGTATCTGAAGGGACTTGGACCCCAAGCTCAATAATGCTGTAGTTTTTGCAGACCTGTAGAGGTATCACCTTGGTGTTATTGAAAAGGATCCTGAAAAATTCTTTGCAATATCAAGCAAAGCATGTTATTATTTTCCCTTACTTTTGTCCCAAGCAAATGAAGTCTCTCTCTCTCTCTGTTGAGCCACCTGGAAGTGGGGGTGTGGTGATGTAAGCTCCCCTGCGACCACCACCACTGGGATGTGCTGAGTCATACCTGAAGCCAGCACAGCACTAGGTGCTTCCCCAAAGCCTTTCCTTTCAGGGCAGCCATTTCTACCAGAACCGAGGCATGTCTAGACATGCTGCCTTGAAGCCAGGTATTTAGGTCAAATACCTTAGCAGTTTACCTGGTGTTCTAGTGTACTGTGGCCGATTTGGCACTCAAACTACGATATAAAGTCATTCCTACTCTTCTCTCCCCTTTCTAGAGGCAGAGAAGTCTCTCCCTGTGCCCACCACAACCACTGATCCATAGGGAGTTCTGCCAGGCCACCACTGATACTCCCCTAAAGCCCAAGTGTTCTTCAGTTAGCTTTTGGTAAATGTTGCCAGTCCTGGGACTCACCCTTCAGGACAGTGGGCTCCCCTTTGGTCCAGGACAGGTTCATAAATGCTCTCCAAGAGCCTAAGCCTGGACTTGGGGACCCTAAAAGCCTGTTTGTTACTCCACCCAAGGTGGTACCTAAGCTGCAAGACAAAGTTCCCTTGATTTTTCCCTCTGCTTTTTTCAAACAGGAGTCTTTCAACATAGTCACCACAGCTGGGAATGTGCTAGGTGACACCAGAAATCAGCATGTCTTAGTGCCCTAGGCCCACGGCATACTACCTGGGTATTGTTGACGGTAACCCAGGGCCCAAGGGGTCTTTAGTCAGTAGGTGATCAATCCTGCAAAAACTGTACCCTTCCCTTCCTTTTTGGCCCATGGCGTGTTTCTAAATGTCATCTGAGAGCTACAGCCTAAAATGGGGGCCTCACAACCCTGGCCAGTGCCCTGTCCTACTGTGGCTGAGCTGGTGTCCAAGATGCAAGACAAAGTGCTGTTACTTTGCGTTCCTCTACTTACACAGATAAAAAGGAGCCCCTTTCGGTGCTGTGACCTGCACCACCTGGGTTTTGGGGAGAAATGGAACAAGTACTCTCTTAGCAGCACCAACTAGTGTCTCCATAGGTCACATGCCACAGTAGTCTGCTGGTTCTAAGCCAAACCTAACACCAGGGGTTGCCTAGGAATTGGAGTCTTTGTGTTGTAGACTGTCCTTCAAGTTTACTTAGGATGCCAGAGCCTTTTAGCCTACAGTGGCAAGGCTTGTTGAGAAACTCAAATTCTGATCCCTGGGATGGGTGAATCTCCTATGACTAAGGTGAGTCCAAATGCTCCCTCCATGCACAACCACTGGCTGAGCCCAGCAAGACTTCATTCTCTGCTGTGACAGGGCAGAACTGAGTTCGATGCATTGTCCCACACTCACTGCACTCTCCCCAAAGTGCACAGATTCTCTCTCCTTACCACTCAGCTGTTGCCTAGACATGTCCTCCCCCATGCCTCCTTTAGCTATATGCAGTTAAAACTAGAAAGTGTGATTGCTCACCTGATTTTTGGTTCTTGTGATGGTGCTTTTCTGTGTGCAGATGGTTGCTGAAATTTGGTGTTCCAGTGTGGTTGGGGGTGGGAATGAACAGTGTAGACTTCTATTCTGCCATCGTACTCTGCCCTCTTTCACTTACATTTTTAATCTTAACCTTAACCTAAATTATATTGTTTATGAGTACCTGGTACAGGTTACATAGACATATAATTACTACACAATTTTTAAAAATTGTGAAGTATTACATTGCTTAGATTAACCACGGGTTGATTTTGTATCTCTGAACTATCCACTTTGGAGATACATGTACGAATCAAACTTCCTTTTCACAGAGAATGATACTTATCCAGGTGCACTTTTAGGAATCATAAAAAATTCTTTAACTTTCAACTTTACGTTTATACAATTTTTTTAAAAAGTTACTTATGCAAGCCAGAATTGCAGAAAAATAATAAAGTTTGCATAGCAATAAATATCTGTGTTCTATGGCTTTTCAAGTCAGGTGGATCATTTACTTGGGAAAATTGATGAATCATGTTTAGAAAAATTCTGAAAGGGAAAGGGTGACAAAGACATCATTTTTAAGTGAATAGTTGCTACAGTGTTCATATTTTCTGTTTGACATGGATGCATGCAATTAATTATACCAGAAGACACAAAAAATGTTTAAATTAGGAAATAGAACCTTCCTTTAGGGAACAGGCAATCAAATGATTTTATCTGTAGTGTTAACACACATACTAATAGGCAAATAATACAGTCTTACAAACAAGATGTTATTACCTCACTTTACCTCCAAATAGTTAACAGTTCACACTCAACATATACAATCATATGCAACATAATAAGATAGAAATTTAAACATCTAGGATGGTGTGTTGGAATTATATATAGCTGTAAAATTGCATGACAATCTTAGTTTTCTGTATTTTTATTCTTTATCTTGGGAATAGGAATAATGCTTTATTTAGAAGATTTGTTTATATAGCAAAAGAGATAGTGAATTAAAAATGATCTATATACATTTTAGAGTTTCTTTTCTGAAGCAATATATAAATCAATATTTATCCTTCTTGAAATTGTAATTAATCTTAACAATATTTGTTGATTTTTGATGGTCCCCTAATAATTTCATCTAAAATAAATTATTTAGTCCCATAATAGTTCAATTATATGGAGTTGAAATAATCAATGAAATTCAAAGTCCCTACAAGTACTCTAGTTTATATGAAGCTTGTCACTGAACAGTCTCCTGCTGAGTTTCTCTATTAGATTTGTTTCTAGGGATGCCATACATGAAGGGAAATAAAATTATTTCAAATAGAATATAAAATATAAGTACTTTGCAAAAATGCATGCACACTGACATTTTATGAAATGTAAATAGAAAGAAGACTACGTATATTTCATTAAAAAGAGAAAATACTTGAGTTTATATTTTAAATCCTACTGAAATACACCTTAGCATTTTTTTATTATGCCGAAGTCTAGGTAAATAAACCGAATTTCACTGTCATTCATAAACTAGAGCAAGGATATAGAATATGAAACATGAGATACATTAGGTATTTATATATAATGTTGAACTGCATACATGTCTATATTTGACTCAGCATATATTCGACGTACACATACTTACATGTACAATTTACCACAATACATCATGGATATGCGTATACCTCCTTTTATATTTAATTTTAAACATATAAGAACATACTCATAATTCATACTTAAGCTTTTGGTCAGATCTGTAATCTATTACACAGGAAGTATGAAAGATAAATTCTAAAGAGATGCAGAACAGAATGGTAGATTCTTAAATAAGCTGATAGAATGTCAAAGCAGAAAATGCATTTTATTTTTAATATGTTTAGCGCAATAATACCTTTCAATCAGGCTGTTTCACACTCTTTGGGAAAAACATTAAAAAATTAAGAAATTATTCTCTTTCAATGATTTCCATATTAATCAACACAAAACAGAGTCAGTTTTTGTTCAAAAGCATGCAATACTGAACAACATATTATTTTGTGATATGAAGCAACTAGGTAAATCTACAATCAATAGCAAATTTCAGTTTGTGTTTCTTAGCTGGAGACAAAGAGGATGCAATTGGAGAACACGTATGAAGTTTTTAAGGTATTGACCATGTTCTATTTCTTAATTTGGCTTGCGGGTACATCATTGTATTCATTAAGATAAAGGCTAAAGTCCTGTACTATGACTAAAGCTAGAGTTAATTTGTATCTCACATAACAGTTCAAAGGCAGGCAGGGCCTTACACAATTATAGCCTATGTAGATTCTGAAGGTAATTCAGTGGAATTTTTATCCTTGTTTCCTTATGCACAATTTTCCCCCTCATTCTCTTGTTTGAATATTTTCTTTCCCTAGTTTTCAGCAGTTTTACTATGATATGCTTACATATGTGTTGCTTCCTTTGTTCTGTTTCATAGTTCATTAAGAATCTTTAATCTCCAAGTTTGTGTTCTGCATTATATTTGGCAGAATTTAGAAGCCTAAAAATTACAGTTTGAAAAGCATTCACCTAGATCATCCATTTCATTTTTAAAAATTTGGAATAAATATATTCAGAGAGGTAAGTAACTGCCTACTCAAGACTAAATAGAAAGCATCCTGAGTTCAAGGCACAAAAAAAATGAGATATTTGGCTTAAATTTAAAATTAAAAGAGTTGAACCTTTTTTGAAGGTTTGAACCTAATTGAACCTAATTGAACGTGCCCAATTTTCCATAAAACTAATCTTTACTTCTTCTTAACAAGGTCTCACTCTGTCATGCAGGCTGGAGTGCAGCAGCACAATCAATCATAGCTCACTGAATCCTTGAACTCCTATGCTTACATGATCCTCCTGCTCAGCCTCCTGAGTAACTGGGACTACAGACCTGCCACAGTGCTGAGATAATTATTAGTTTTTTTAATTTTGTAGAGATAGGGTCTTGCTGTGTTGCCCAGGCTGGTCTCAAACTCCTCCTGCAATCCTGCTGCCTCAGCCTCCCAAAGCTCTAGGATTACAAGCCATTAAAAAAAAAATCATAGAAATTGACCCTCTAAGGTCTTAAAACTTGAAAGGTGCATTTGTCTCATTTGAGTTTCTTCTTGAGAAAACTAATCCTCCGGCATAGAATGGAAACTAATCAGATGACCATATCCAGGCCCTAGGCCCTGAGACATCAGATCTCTTATCCATAATTATTGCTTCCTTATCCTTCCCTAATTTCCTGCCTTCCTCACTATATAAACCCCCCAATTTTACTCAGTGGGATGATGGATTTAAGACTGTGTCCCATTCTCCTCAGCTGCAGCACCTGGTTAAAGTCTCATACTCTGACAATACTACTAATATAGTAGTGTATATACTCATTATAATTATCTGAAAATTAAGTGTTTTCTGAAAATAGATAATATATTTTACTAGTGTTTGTAGAAATGTGACCAGCATTTATTCATTTAGATAAAGATTATTCTCATTTTCGAGATGACTTAGATGAAGGTATTTTATTTTCTGTCAGAAGAGCAACCAGTGAGGATGAATTAAGGCTTGACTATTAGAATATTATAGTTAGAAGACGAAACATCTATTCAAGGCTAAAAAATACTTATGTATCTGTAGTTTTAGTTAACCAGGTTAACTAACAAAACTGTTTGCATTACTAATATTTTGTTAGTTTTCACAATTTAAGCCTACATTTTGAAAGTATCACTGCTTTTGGTAGGCTAGCTCAGGTTCTTGTCTTTGTCACCCTAAAGAATTTGAAGCTGAGAATAAAGTGAAGGTTTACAAGATTTATTGCAGAGTGAAAGCAAGTACACACTCAAGAGAGGAGTGCAGAGGTGTTCCAAAGAATGAGCCATGTGCAACATGGTCAGGACTCATATGACATACTGATAAACATAATGCAGCCAAGCAATATCATATAATAAGGGAAGGGGTTTTCTGGAAAATGAGCAGGTAATTTCTGGAATCAGGATGCCACTCTTTGTTGGTGTTGTTGTTGTTGTTTGACTACATACGGTTCATCCAGAACTGACATGGTGTCAGGCGCAGGATGGGAGTGGGAGGCTTCCCCATGGAATTTTTCTGTTAACAGAAACATAATGCAAGCTGAGGTTCAACGGTTGTTCAAGTTTTTGACCGTCTTGGATTTAACCAGTTGTGGTCAGTTTCTGCTTTGTTACATTCTCATCTGCCCCTTAAGCAGGATGTCTGCAATCTGTCTTCATTGTTGCCACCTATTGTAACCGTTCCCTTCTACTGAGGGATGGGTTTATGTTCTAACCTGTTTGGCTCTGTTCATGTTGCTTTGAGTCACCTGAAAGTACTTATGTTCCATTTTCTCACCAATTTGCCTACCTCGATATGACTAAATTTTCTTCTGTTTAAAAAATAATATCACCAGTGTATTTGTTGAAATTACTTCCCCAAAATATTTGCTGATGTGATGAAGTATTTTATTAAGGTTGCTTACTTTACTGACTTAAAAAAGAGCAGAAGTGGTGACTAGATACATTCTAATATGTGTGTCTTCTTGAAACGCAACTTATAGCAATCAAATAGATTTATGTGTGATTGTATTTATAGAAAGAAAATGAAAGAAAAAACTATGACCAATAAATTTTAGAAAGCTAATGTCATCAATTTCTATTTCTGGTAATAGAGTTGAACCAAACGAGTGGACTTATTCTGCCCCTAAAAATAACTAAAAATATCAGAACAATAAAGTTTTACCAATATTCTCAAACACATCAAAGATCTATTAATATGATAGAAACTTATCAGACCACATTTAAAAAGAGGCTGGAAACAAAGTGCTAAGAAAAACGCTAAAGCCGCTTTTACCCTGAGGACTTTTGCCTGAACTAGAGACTTGGAGTTTTGAATTGTATGTTCCTATGGGTCGATGAGAATGAAAGACAAAGACTATGTTCCAGCCAAGTTTGGAAATTTAATAGCAGATCTTTCCCCATCAATCTAGGATTCAAAAGGACTATCTCGTGAATGTAAATATGAATCAGAATTAAAAGCAAATGCCCACACCTTCAGTCATAGAGAATAGCATAAAAGTACCATTGTTTTTTAGAAGAGCAAGGCAGAAAAAAACCACTGCATAAATGCAACTAAAAGTTTGCCAATCCCATGCAACAGATCTCCTGGGTGCTCCAAAACATTTAAATAAATACAATTAATTTAAAATAGCCCTAGATCTCTGGCATCTTCAGGAACAAATGAAAATATTCTGTGGGAGAACACAGCTTCAGCCCAGGCCTCAGTGATTCTCCACAAATAATTTTCCCCCAAAATTTAGAATTCAAAGTTAAAAATAAATAAGAAGCAGCCAAACAATATAAGGTATATACAGGTTCTTAAAGGCATCATATATTAGAATCATCAAACATAACACTTTAACATATTTACCATATTTAAAGACATAAAAGGTTTGAAAATGTCTTTAGTAATAGAAAAATATTTGTTAAAATATTTAGGAGATAAAATCTAAATTTTAATGAGAAATATTTCAATATTTGAAATTTAAAGGAAAATAGATAAGATCTGCACTTGCATAGTGCTGAGCAGAATCATCAACACACAGGAAGTTGACTATTGTCTATGAAAGCCATGTTGCATGGGGTGATGGGATTTTCTTCTCTGGGAAATTTGGTCATAAATCAATAACAATAAAAGCAATTGGAAAAATTATTTAAAACCACAAAAATACCAAAAGGAAATAAAGCAACATCAAACAATCTTAATCTAAAATGAAACAAGTCAAGATGGCTTTACAGATTTAAATAAGATATAAAGTTTTAGAGCATCATGAGAGATTCAGAAGCTCATGTACAGGTCACAAATCCTGATAACAAAAAACAAAAATTGTCACCATGCCTTACATATTTTACATGTATTAATGAAATGAAGCATCACTTATGTGGTGGCTGTGCCGCTTTCAATGATATAGCAATTACATGTCCCATTTAGAAGATCCATTTTTAGTAATGACTATATGTGAAACAATTATGTGATGCAATATTTTAAAGAGATATTGATGAGGAAGCTTTTATCAATAAATCTTTCCTCTGTTACTTCAGAAGACTACAATACCACCACTTGTATATTATCTATATGAGGAGTATCTCCTCTTCTTATTAAATATGTCACTATTCTAGAGTTTGCAACTCAAAATAGGGTTCCAGTATGAATAGAAACAACGGAAGCAATTCTCATTTCACCAGAAAAAGTTTAATATTATTTCCAGACAAGAAGCATTATGAGAAATTTATAAACACTCACCAATCTCTTAAGCACCAAAACGTCACAGAAATGGTGATTGGTGATAGTCATTGAGCCTTGTTTTACATTCTTTTCTAAAAAGACGTTTGCAGCAGCAACCTTTTTTCCTTTTTTATTTTTATTTTTATTTTTTTGGTCTTTAAAGTCTTACCTAGAAGCATTTGTTAACTGCAACAACTAATAGTGTCATTTTCTCAATGATTCCTTTTTCTTATGGAAGAGTATTAGACGCCATGTTGAGCGTTTTATTTTTTGTTCAAACCGATGTTGTAAATACATGTATGGTTGCAATTTGATAGATAATTTTCATCTTTACCCAAGGTTTTAAAAAATAACTTGAGACTACCAGTTTGAGCCAAGATGAAATAACAGGGGTTAGATTTAACCTGAAACAACTAAAATGCAGGCCAATACATAGGAAACAACAGGTCTCAAGACATGAAACCTCAGATAATGAAAGACTGTGATCTCTGAGAAAAGGGAAGCAAACAAGATGAGCCCTGTTATTGCTCCTTCTTACTGTATTAAGGGAGTTTTCTGGCTTACACTTTCCAAGCACAGAATCTAGACAGAGCACAGCAGGCTTCCTGAATTGAACAGACATAACTGAGAGTCTGAGAAAACCAAGACAGCTACAGTTTGAGAAAGAGGATACCAGACAGGAAAGAAATACACAGACATGAAATTGCAGAGACACAGGCATTCTGATCACTGAGTACATGTGATGAAACTATAAGAGGCTGGTGAAAGAAGTATAGAAAAAATTAGAGGAAAAGGTATCAGAGCTTATGCAGTGCTAGGAACAATAACTCTTTCAACCAGTGAAACTAAAGACTTGGTATTTCACAAGGAATTCATTAGAGCACCCAGAAGAGAGGTCTTGCCTCCATAGTGGTAAATAATTTGCCCCAGACTAAAGACTTCACTAGTCTTGCCTAACATATATTAAATTCAAGAACCAAACAAACCAAACTATCTCCTAGTGACTTAACTATGAATCAGAACGAAGCTCAAGACAATTAAAGGAATACAAAATTACCTAGCATCCAAAAATGTAAAATTTATAATGTGTGGCACCCAATAAAAAATTATTGGGTGTGCAAAAAATGGAAAAAAATATACATTTGGATGAAGAAAAACATGAATCAATTTAAACTAATCCAGATTTGAAATAGATATTAGATTTGACACACAAAGACATTAAAACAGTTACAATATTGGAATTTGAAATTTTCAAAATGTTAAGTAAAACCCCGAAAGTTATGGAAAAGATTCATCTCTTTCATTTCAAGGCACAAAAACAGCAATGTATTATATTAATATTACACTGGAGTCTTCTGATGGAAGATTAGACATCTGAGGACTAAGCTCAAACTTTTTATCTTGCACAAATTCTTACCTAAGGGGTCTAGGGAGTCATGCCCTACAAACCATAAATTCTCATCAAATGGGTTTTAGTTGACCCTGTATATAGTGAGTTACTTTTCAATTTGACTCTGGCATAACGTTACGAGACAAGGAAAAAATATTTAACCCTAAAATATATTTTCTTGCCATACCTTGAAATTGCCCTGCAAAGTCTCTTGTGGGAAAAATCCACATTCTATAGAGAATCCCCTTCCCGCTTTGTCCTTCCTTTTCAGATCCAGGAGATAATCAGCTAAGAGCCAGGCACTCTTTTAGGTCTAATAAGAAAGATTTTACCACCTGCTGTCTCTCTGAAGTCTGCTATCTGAGAAATTCCTCTGCACAATAAATCTTGGTCTCCACAATCCTTTATCTTAACCTGAACATTCTTTTCCATTAATCCCAGGTCTTCAGATAAATTCAACCAATTGACAACTAGAAAATGTTTAAATTTACCTGTAGCCTGGAAGCCGCCCACTTTGAGTTGTCCTGTCTTTCTAAATCAACCAATGTCTTTCTTAAATGTATTTTATGTCTCATGCCTTCTTAAACTATATAAAACCAAGCTGTACCCCAGTCAACTTGAGCACATGTTCTCAGGACCTCCTGAGTGTTGTGTCGTGGGTCTTGGTCACTCATATTTGGCTCAGAATAAATCTCTTAAAATATTTTACCGAGTTTGACTCTTTTTGTGGACCTCCACATCTTGTCCCACTGGATAGTTTTCAGGGTCGACAACATATCTAGAGCTGTCGTCTCCTATGATAACAATGCCTTCTGAAACTCTTTCTGAAGGACCTGCTTGAGACTGTTTTACAGTTATTTTGTAATAAATAGAAGGGGTACACTCCAAAATAATGATAAGAAATATAGTACAGTTAATACATAAACTAGTAATATAGTTGTTTATTATCATTATCAAGTATTATATACTATGCATTATTGTATTTCCTATACTTTTATGCACCTGGTAGACCGACAGGTTTGTTTACATCATCCTTACCACAAACGTGAGTAATTTGTTATGCTATGACATTATAATGGCTATGATGTCTCCAGGTGACAGGAATTTTTCAGCTCAATTAAAAAATTATGGGACCAACATGGTATATGCCGCCCATTGTTGGCCAAAATGTTGTTATGCAGTGCATGACTGTATATATATATTTTTGAGCTATTCTAATAGAAGTATTGATTATATGTATTTTCTATGAAAATTACATTGCTTTTTTTTATATTTTAGTGCTTGAAGAGGAAGTGACAAATATTATTCCTTGTATGTCAATATTAGATAAAATTGGCTGTTGCATTATCTTTACGTATATATCCAAGACAACATTCTTTTTTTTTTTAATTTTTTTTTTTTCAGTCTCTCTCTGTCACCCAGGCTGGAATGCAGTGGCGCAGTCTCGGCTCACTGTAAGCTCGGCCTCCCGGGTTCAAGCCATTCTCCAGCCTCAGCCTCCTGAGTAGCTGGGACTCAGCTACAGGCACCCACCACCACTCCTGGCTAATTTTTTTTTTTTTTTTGTATTTTTAGTAGAGATGGGGTTTCACCGTGGTAGTCAGGAAGGTCTCGATCTCCTGACCTCATGATCCGCCCTCCTCGGCCTCCCAAAGTGCTGGGATTACAGGCATGAGCCACCGCGCTCGGCCGGAGATAACATTCTTTACATTGTGTTCATTCATTAAGCCCATCTGGTTCTCACCTTATCTCTATTTCTTTTTCAGCTGTTCTTCAGACTGAACACTTTCCAAATGATTGCTATGCATCTACTTTTATTTTATTCCCCGTATCAGTACAACTGAAACAAGAGAAGTCAGATCTTCTTCAAAAATTCTAGAGTCTAATACGTGACTGAATGAAATATATTCAACATTTTCCTATTTTGTGCAAAATTCTCCATTTGTATTTTGATATTTTTAACACTATTCAGACTACACACATAATATGACTCTAAAAAACTGATACCAGATTTCCAGAAAAAAACAAAAATTCTCCTTGGTTCTTTAGAAGCATTCATCAGTACCAATTATTTGAAAATATAAAGTGGTAGATTTTTTATTAACACAGAAGCAAGGCTTTTACTTTACACAGATAAAACTAACTGAAGCTTCTTTATAAAGTTTTCTGCACCAGGTTAGCACACATTTACATCTGTCAAAACTTGACATACCTTACCAGGAAATATTCAGAGAAAATTTGCTTTTTGTTCTCTTATGTGAAGTTCATCACTTCTTCTTCCATTTATCTGGCATATGTTGAGGCCCTTTGAAACATATGTTACACCATTTTTTCTAGAAAATGAATATTTTTTCTATCTGAATGAATATGAAAATTTGCAAATGCTTGGTATTTATTTCATTGATATTTGTTTTAAGCAAACATATTTAACCAAATATTTGTGATAACAATATTCAAGCTTTCCACAAGCTTTAAAACTGATTTTAATTATGTTTGCATAATTGATAATTGCTTATTGCCCCCAAAAGTCTAATGTAAATCTTAATAGGCAGTAAACTTTTATTCAACCCTCTTAAGCAAAATCTAGAAAATAAACCCAGAAATAATTAAGTTTCATGATGATATCAAAGAATCTTGACATACAATATCTTAATTGCAAGTATAGTAATCTACATTCAGACAAAGGAGATAGTATGTCTGCCTGTTAGACATCTAAGAACTATTTTTGAAAGACCTGAAATTCAGTTTTTTAGCTTTCAATGATTTACTTCAATTCAAACAAACTAGCATAATTCGTTAGAGCCCTTTTAATAATGAAGTATGTTAATTATAAAATAAAATACGGTTGCCACTAATTTATGTATAATTAACTTCTTCCTTTAACAATGGTGATAGGTTCTCTAGTCATATCTACATATAGAGCGAGTGAATCAATTGTAAGTAATGAAAAATTCATTTTAAAAATTATACCAGTTTCTTTCTGCCAAACTGATGCTAAATCAGCAATTTAGCCAAAGCAGTATTATTGAAATTCTCCTCTGTTGTGGCCATCCTATAGTGAACACTCACAAGGGACACAAATATTTTCACTTTTTTTGTCACATACAAAAGTCTGTCCACATACATCCTCCTCAGATTTCCTTGTCATCAATTATTTAATTATGTCCCTTCAAAGGCCCTGACCATCCAGGCATTTCTCTTCTCAAAAAAAGCGAACAACCAACTTTATGGCTCAATGTTGTGCAAACTGGTGGGTTCTTTCTTTTACTACTGTCTTTTAGGCATGGCCAAGAAATAAGCTCTAGTGCTGTAGCTGTCTGCTTTTGGATAGTGTCTGAATATTTTGCAGAACCATTTGAAAACAGAGCTAAATCTTCTCTTCTGTCAACTGATTGTAGGAAATTGCCTGAGAGGCCATTGATACAGGCTGGGACAGAGAAGACTACGTAGCAGGAACAGGGACCATGTGCATTTGGTCCACTTCTTCAGGTAGCTTACTTGAGTCCTCAGGACCTGTTTCAGCTTGATCATATAAACATCACTTCCATTTGGTGTTAGAATAGTACAGTGCATGCCCAACTTCATAGCTTGGTAAGTAAGATAATGCCCTCTTTTTTTTTTTTTTTTGAGATGGAGTCTCTTTCTGTCACCCAGGCTGGAGTGCAGTGGCATGATCTTGGCTTACTGCAACCTCTTCCTCCTGAGTTCAAGTGATTCGCCTGCCTCAGCCTCCCGAGTAGCCAGGACTACAGGTGCACACCACCATGTCCGGCTAATTTTTTTGTATTTTTAGTAGAGACGGGGTTTTGCCATGTTAGCCAGGCTGGTCTCGAACTCCTGACCTCAGGGGATCTGCCCACCTAGGCCTCCCAAAGTACTGGGATTACAGGCATGAGCCACCACACCCGGCCAAATAATGCCCTCTTTATTATGAGAAGCTGAAATCCCATGGTATCCTGATGACCCATGATATAAGCTTTCACCCTCTACTAAAGCCCAGTATCAGAAAAATTGCTGTTCCTCTCCTCTCCTGTCCTCTCCTCTCCTTTCTCCTTTCTCCTTTCCTCTCCTTTCCTTTTTTATTTCTCTTTCTTTTTCTTTTTTTTCAAGCTCTCGCTCTGTCACCCAGGTTGAAGTGCAGTGGCACAATCCTGGCTCACTGCAGTCTCCTGGACTCAAACCATCCTCCTGCCTCAGCTCCCTGAGTAGCTGGGGCCACAAGCACATGCCACCATGTCCGGCTAATTTTTGAACTTTTTGTAGAGATGGGGTTTTGTCATATTGCCCAGGCTGGTTTTGAACTCCTGGACTCAAGTGATCTGCCCACCTCAGCCTCCCAAACTATTGGGATTACAGGTGTGTGCTACTGCGTCCTGCCCAAAATAGCTGTTTTTTCAAAAGAGGAGTAGATATCCACAGAGGATGGCATGGCTTTGCTCAAAATCCTAAGGGTACATACTATGAGGCAACTATAGGTATCTGCCAAAGATTTCAAATGGCATCCCTATCTGCCAACGAAACTTCAAGGATTATTGGATCTGCGAGCTCATATGACTCAAGTGGCAGGGTAGCTTGCACAGCAGCCCAGACCTGTTGCAGTGACTTCTTGTGCCCTACTCAAAACTATCAGCTTCTCGTGTCATTTGTTAGATGAGCTAGAGTAACATATCAGCATGATTGATACGGTTACTTCAAAATATCTCCAGGGATGCAGTATTGTTTTTAGTGTACTATTTTCCTACGAAGAATCTGTTCTATTAGCTTCCACTTGCCCTTTTCCACCATAACTTTACCCACTCCACAGTTCAGGATAGCAACGTGTAGATTCTGCCAGACGCTGAGTGTGTCTACTCTAAATATGCATTCTGGAATTGGGGAAATAACCACTGGATGATTTCAGGAACACACAGGGCTTAGTGTAAGATGAGCCTGAGATAAAACTCCACTGATTTCCTGACCACTATAAGCCTCCACTTTGACTGGTGGACTATAGTAACGTTTTGTGTCTCCTGGAATTAGTACCAGCTGAGAGCCAGTGTCCCTGAAAGATAGTATCATTTCCTTTTCCCAAACGCACACTTAACACTGGTGAAAGACCGTAGATCCCTTTAGTGAAGGCTGAGAGAAAGATTGACAGTGTATATTTTTGTCAGTGTGCTAAGGACCCAGCCACCCATTCATTCAAGTTGTTCTGGGACTATTAACATAGAGAACAAACCAATATCAAAATTACATTACAAGGGAAAATGCTACCTTATCATTTCCTACTCTAGACCTAGAATATTTTAACAAACCATTGTAGTGGTTATCGTGTTTGGTTTTGGTTCTGTTTTTGCGAAGCAGACTCTCAAAGTAAGACATACTCACTGTAGGAATATGGAAGATATGCATTTCAAAGATAATCAGTACTCTGAATTTCAACATTTTAATAACTTTTCAAAAATTATTTATACAAATTATTAACATTTGCACACGTTTAGAACATACAATTTAGAGCAACTAATTTCAAATAGATTCGTTTTTAATTCATGG
Source organism: Colobus angolensis palliatus (assembly GCF_000951035.1). NCBI lineage: Eukaryota > Metazoa > Chordata > Mammalia > Primates > Cercopithecidae > Colobus > Colobus angolensis. The sequence goes on along the minus strand of NW_012114722.1, from coordinate 6,006,233 downwards.
TTTTTACATTTTAATAATTATTTTTAATTTAATTTGTTTTATTTAATAGATTGAGCTCTCAAATTACATAAAATGTTTCATTAGAGCTAGACAATTTTTGGTAAAAAATCTCAGGTCTCTGCTTCGGGAAATTCAGAACTATAAAGAAGTTAGTACATTGATAGCCTTTAATTATAATCTTTTCTAAATTTTAAGAGGAACTTATAATTCACACAATAATAATGGATTGTGGAAGTAAAAATAAAATGTGTCAGAAGTCATAACCTAGCAAGTTCAATATGGAGCATTCCCTTCTGATTCTGCCAGTTATTTTTCTTTTTTTTTTTTTTTTTTTTTGAGACGGAGTCTCGCTCTGTCGCCCAGGCTGGAGTGCAGTGGCCGGATCTCAGCTCACTGCAAGCTCCGCCACCGGGTTTACGCCATTCTCCTGCCTCAGCCTCCCGAGTAGCTGGGACTACAGGCCCCTGCCACCTCACCCGGCTAGTTTTTTGTATTTTTTAGTAGAGACGGGGTTTCACTGTGTTAGCCAGGATGGTCTCAATCTCCTGACCTCGTGATCCGCCCCTCTCGGCCTCCCAAAGTGCTGGGATTACAGGCTTGAGCCACCGCGCCCGGCAATGCCAGCTATTTTTCTTTCCACAAAGAAAAAAAATAAACATTTTCTATGGCATGTGGTTTTCGACTCCATATAGTTCATCATCTATTGAAAGAGATTAGGATCCCATGTATGTATAAGCAACAGGAGAGTATCTTCAGAGCTTGTGACATCCTCAGGTCTGCAAGTATTCTTTGTCTAATCAGAACAGGAAGGTTTTCTTTTTTCTCTCTGACTGCTCTTATCACTTGTCTCAACATTGGAAGTCCAGCAATAACATAAATATGTGGTAGAAATAAATAGTCAAGATTTAACTTTAGTTACTGAGTTTTGGCATGGTTTGAACTTAAGAGTTCTACTTTACTTGTAGGAAAATGGTGGAATTCTGGAAAAAGAATGAGGTAAATGTACACATAAAAATCTAATAAATATTCTGAAATACATACATACATACATATATATACGTATATATATGTATAAAGGTATTCTGGTATCTTTTGGATTTTTTATTATAGTAAAATACAGATAACATAAAATTCACAATTTTAACCTTTTTCCATTGTACAGTTTTTGGCAGAGTACATTCACATTATTATGCAATCATCACTATTGTTCATCTTTAGAACTTTTTTATCTTCAAAAACTGAAACTCTTTACCAATTAAACAATAATTCTCAATTCTACCTTTCTCCAGCCACTGGCAACCACCATCCTACTTTCTTCCTCAATAAATTTGACCACTCTAGGTATCTCCAATAAGTGGATTCATGCAATATTTGTGCTTTAGTGTTTGGCTTATTTCATATAGCATAATGTCTTCAACATTGTGCTATACATGTTGTATGTTTGTAACATGTATCAGAGTTTCCTTCCAATGGCTATGTATGTATGTATATAACAAATGTGGTTTATCCATTCATCTGGTGATGGACATTTGGATTGTTTCTACCTTTGGGCTTTTGTAAAGAATGCTTCTAAGAACATTGGTGGACAAATATCTGTGTGAGTCCCTGCTTTAATTCTTTCAGGTGTATAATCAGAAGTAAAATTATTGGATCATATGTTAATTCTATGCTTAATTTTTTGAGACATTTTTGTCAAAAATCATTTGGTCATATATGTAAGAGCTTATTTCTGAAATCAGTATTTTATTATACTTGTCTATGTTTTGGACTTTATGTCCATGCCACACTGTTTTGAATATGCAGCTTTGTGGTTAATTTTCATATTAGGAAGTGTGAACCTTCCAAATTGTTATTCTTTTTCAAGCTTCTTTTGGCTATTCAAGGTCCTTTGAAATTTCAAATAAATTTTGGAATGAGTTGTACTATTTCTGCAAAAGTGTTGGGATTTTGACAGGTACTGCATTGAAGTTGTAGATCTTGTTTTGATTATATTAACATTTTAACAATATTTTCTTTCAATACATGAACACGGATGTCTTTCTATTTATTTGTGGTTTATTTATTTGACCAACGTTTTCTAGCTGTTAATTTACATGTCTTTTGTTTCATTATTTATGTTTATTCCTAAGTGTTATATTCCTTTTGATGGTCTTGCAGATTTTTTTTTCGTAATTTCCTTTTTCAATTGCTTAATTTTAGTGTAGAGAAACATAACTGATTACTCATGTTGATTTTAAATCCTATAAATTTGCAAGATATACAATTTGTTTAAGTGCAACAGTTTTTTGTGGATTCTTTAGGATTTTCTACATATAAGATCATGTTATCTGTGAACAGAGGTAATTTACTTCTTTCTTTCCAATCTGGATGTGTTGTATTTGTTTTTTTTTTTTAATTTTTGCTCAATTTCTCTGGCTAAAACTTCTAATACTATGTTGAACAGAAGTAGTGAAACCAAAAATCTTTGTTTCTGATCTCAAAGAAAATGCTTTAAGCTTTTCACTACTGAGTATAACGTGCGCTTTGGGTTTTTTTCACCTATGACTTTTATTATATTTAATTATTTTTTTCTAGGCCTAGTATGATGATTGCTTTTATCTGAAAAAGGTGTGGAATTTTGTCACATGCTTTTTCTGCATCAAGTAAAATAACCACATGGTCCATACCTTTCACTCTGTTAATATGGTATATTATATTGATTGATTTTTGTAGGTTGAAATATTCTTACATTTTAGGAATAAGTTCCAAATTGTCATGTTGTATAATGATTTAATAGGCTGTTAAATTTAGTTTGTCAGCATTTTAAAATAATCTTTCTATAAATATTTATAAGGGATTTTGATCTGTAGTTTTCTTTTCTTGTAATACGTTTGTCTGACTTTGATTCCAAGGTAATGCTAGTTCCAAGAATGGGTGACAAAGTGTTCCATCTTTTTCAAGGTTTCAGAAGAGTCTGAGAATAATTGTTATTAATTCTTTAAATGTTTAGTAGAATTATCAGTGAACCCTTCTGATTCACATCATCACTTTGCTGGGAAGTTTTTGATTACTGATTTGTTCTCCTTACTGCTACTTATCATTCTATTCATATTTTCTATTTCTTCACGATTTGGTCTTGTTATATTATGTGTTTCCAAGAATTTAGCCATGTCATCTAGCTTATCCAATGTGTTGATATACCTTTGTTCATAGTACTCTCTTATAATCCTTTTTATTTCTGTGATATTGGTAGTAATATCCCATTTTCATTTATGATTTCAGTAATTGGCATCATCCCTCTTTTATTGTTAACGTAGCTAAAGTTTGTCAATACTGTAGAATTCTTTGAAGATCAAATTTTTGGTTCTGTTGATTTAATCAATTGTTTTTATATACTCTATTTATTTCTGCTCCAATCCTCTATTACCTTATTAGTGTTAGTCTGGTTGTTCTATCCACTATTGCAAACGAGGTACTGAAGTCTGAGCTGTGAATTTCTATGTTTCATTATGTCAATGTTTCCTTCATCTATTTTCAAGCTCTGACTTTTGGTGTATATATGTTTATAATTCTTATATCTTTTTGATGATTTGACTCTTTTATCAACGTGTAATATTTTTCTTTGGCTCTTATACCAGTTTTTGATTTAGAGGTCATTTTGTCTGAAATAAGTATAGCCACTCCTGCTCTTTTTTATTTACTATTTGCATGTTATATCATTATTCATTGTTAACCTAATCATCCTTTAGATCAAAATTATTCTCTCATAAACTGCACATAATTTAATCCATTTTAACCCATTTTGCATATGTATGATCTTTGATTGGGGAATTTAACCCATTTATCAAGAAAGTAATTACGAATAGAGAAAGACTTACTTTACTTTTTTTATTATTTGTTTCTTTTCTGTATGTCATACCTTTTTTGTGCCTTATTTCCTACACTACTACCCTCTTTGCTCTTCAGTTGATTTTTTGTAGTGACACAATTTTAATTCTTTTTTATTTCCTTTTGTGCATTTTCTATAGATATTGTTTGAGGTTACAATGAGAGTTATGTATAACATCCAAAGTTACAACAATCTATTTTGAATTGATATCAAATTAAGTTCAATTACATTCAAAAAAACTTTTTTCCTTTATAGTTCTTTCACTTTCTTAGTTAATTACTAGGTGTTTAATTTTATTTGTAGCTATTGTAAATGGGAGTACTTTTTATATTTTTGTCAGATTGTTCACTATAGGTATATTGAAAAACTACAATTTTTGTATGTTGATTTTGTATTCTACAACTTTACTGAGTTTATTTATCAGTTCTAAAAGTTTTCTTGTGGTGTCTTTAGGTATTTCCAAATATAAGATCTTATCATCTGCAGACAGGGATAATTTGATTTCTTTCTTTCCAATTTGGTTTCCACTTATATCCTTCTCTTTTCTGATTGCTCTAGCAAAAACGTCTAGTACTAGGTTGAATAATAGTTGTGACGTTGGGCATGTTTGTAATTTTCCAGATCTTAGAGGAAAGGCTTTCAGTTTTTTCCCATTAAGAATGATACTGTGAGTCTGTCTTATATGGATTTTATTATGTTGAGATATGTTCCTTCTATCTGCAGGTTTTTGAAAGTTTTTATTAGAAAGGATGTTGAACTTTCTAAAATCCTTTTTCAGCATTAATTGAAATGATCATATGTTTTTGTCTTTTGTTCTGTTGATATGATGTATCACTTTGATCGATTTGCATATGTTGAACCATCTGTGCATCCCAAGGATAAATACCATTTGGTCATTATGAATGATCTTTATAAAACATTGTTGAATTCCATTTCCTAGTATTTTGTTGAGAATTTTTGCATCAACACTCTTCAGAGATATTGGTCTGTAGTTTTCCTTTGTTGATGTGTCTTTGTCTGGTTTTGGTATCAGGGTAATACTGGATTTATATAATGATTCTCTCCTCCTTTATTTTTTGGAATAATTTGAGTAGGATTTATATTAGTTACTCTTTAAATGTTTGGAAGAATTCAGCAATGAAGCCATTGGAACGCAGGCATTTCTTTAGTGGGAGATTTTTGATAAAGCTTTCATCTCATTACTTGCTACCAGTCTGTTCACGTTTTGGAAATTTTACTGCTTCAATCTTGGTAGGTTTCATGTGTCTGGTAATTTGTCAATTTTTTCAACATTTTCCAAATTATTGACATACAGTTGCTCATGGTAGTCATTAATGATCTTTTGAATTTCTTCAGTATCAGTTGTAATGTCTCATTTTTCAATTAAGATTTTACTTATGTTCTCTCATTTTTGTCTTAGTCTGGCTAAGGGCTTGTCTTTTTTTAACTTTTCAAAAAATAAACTTTTTATTTTATTAAACTCTTGTACTTTTTTCATTTCAATTTCATTTATTTCTGCTCTGATCTTTATTGTTAACTTTCTTTTAGTAATTTTGGGTTTGGTTTGCTCTTGCTTTTCTAATTCTTTAAGAAGCATCCTTAGATTGTTTATTTGAAATTATTTCTCTTTTTTGATGTAGGTGCTTATAATTATAACCTTCTTTCTTGTTATTACTTTTGCTGTATCCTACAGGTTTTGGTATGTTGTGTTTCCATTATCATTGGTTTCAATAATTTTTTTTTTTCAATTTTCTTCTTTATTTCTTTACCCACTGGTCATTCAGGAACATATTATCTAATTTCCATGTTTTTATATAGTTTCCAAAATTCCTCCTATTATTAATTTTTAGTTTTATTCTATTGTGATCAGAGAGAAGGTTTGAAATTACTTCAAGTTTTTGAAAGTTTTAAGACCTGTTTTGTGACCTAACATGTGTTATATCCTCGATAATAATCCATGTGCTGAGGACAACAATGTGTATTCTGTAGCCATTGGATGAAATGTTCTATAAATATCTATTAGATACACTTAGTCTACAGTGCAGATAAAGTCCAATGTTTCTTTTTTGATTTTCTGTCTGTGTAAGACCTGTCAAATGCTAAAAGTGGGGCATGGAAATCTCCAGTAACTATTGTATTGGAGCCTATCTCTCTAGCTCTAATAATATTTGCTTTATATATCTAGGTGCTCCAGTGTTTGGTGCATATATATTTAAATTGATATATCCTCTTGCTGAATTGACCCCTTTATCATTATATAGTGACCTTCTTCTCTTCTTATTGCTTTTGTCTTGAAATCTATTTTGTCTGAAGTAGGTATTGCTAGTCCTGCTCTTTTTTGATTTCCATTGGTATGGAATATATTTTTGCATCCCTTCATTTTCAGTCTATATGTGTCTCTCTAAGTGAGGTGTTTTTCTTGTGAGCAACATATCAATGGGTCTTCTGTTTTCATCCATTTAAAAAGCATGTTTTTTTACTATAGAATTTAATCCATTTACATTCAATGTTATTATTGATCAGTAAGGACTTACTCCTGCCACTTTGTTATTTATTTTCTGGTTATGCTGTGGTCTACTCTGCCTTTTCTTTCCTTCCTGTCTTTGTCTAATGAAGATAATATGATTCAGTTTTTTGGTTTTTAATTTTCTGTGTCTCCATTGTATGTTTTCTGGTTTGAGGTTACCTTGAGGCTTGCAAATAATATATTATAACCCGTTATTTTAAGCTGATAACAATTTCACACTGCTTGCATAAGTAGACAAACAAACAAAAGTAAAACTAATAAAACCTCTACATCTTAACTTCATTATTTCACTTTTTAGCTCTTTGTTGTTTGTATTTATAAGTTTTTAATTTAAGGTAAGAGTAATTTACACAGCACAGTTGCAGTGGTATAACAATTTGTGGTTTTCTGTGTACTTACTATTCCAGTGAGGTTTGTATTTTCAGATGATTATTTACTGCTCACTAACATCCTTTTCTTTCTGATTGAAGTACTCCCTTTATCATTTCTTGTAGGACAGGTCTGATGTTGAAGGATATTTTTGCCAGATACACTGTTCTAGGGTAAAAAGTTTTTACCTTCAGCACTTTAAATAAGTCATGCCAATCTCTTCTGGTCTGTAAGCTTTTCACTGCAAAGTCTATGGCTAGATGTAATGGAGCTTCATTGTATATTATTTATTTCTTTTTTCTTTCTGCTTTTAGAATCCTTTCTATATCCTTGACTTTTGGGAGTTTGCTTATTAAATGCCTTCAGGTAATCTTTTCTGGGTTAAATCTCTTAGTGTCCTGTAAACTTCTTGTACTTAGATATTGACATATTTCCCTAGGTTCTGGAAGTTCTCTATTATTATCCCTTTAAATAAACACACTACCCATAGCGCTTTCTCTATATCTTCTTAAATTCTAATAACTCTTAGATTTACTCTTTTGAAAATAGTTTCTAGATCATGTGGGCATGCTTTATTGTTTTATTTATTTTGTTTCCTCTGACTATGTATTTTCAAATAGACTGTCTTCAAGCTCACTAATTCTTTCTTCTGCTTGATGAATTCTATTAAAGGAATCACACATTCTTCAGTATGCCAGTTGCATTTTCCAGCTCTAGAATTTCTGCTTAATTCTTTTTATTATTTTAATATTCTTGCTCAATTTATCTGATAGAATTCTGGACTTCTTCTCTGGAATGCCGTAAATTTATTTGAGTTTCTTCAACACAGCTATCTGGAATTCTCTCTTTGAAGGGTCATATATATCTGTTTCTCCAGGATTCGTCTCTGGTGCCTTATTTAATTTGTTGGTTGAGTTCATGTTTTCCAAGATGGTATTGGTGCTAGCAGATGTTCTTCGGTGTCTGAGCATTGAAGAGATAGGTATTTATTGTAGTCTATATTATTTGTGCTTATTTGTAAACTTCCTTTTTGGGAGGTCCTTCTAGATGTTTGTAATGACTTAGGTGTTGCTATCTATGCTATAGTTGCTTTAGTGGGCACCCCAAGCCCAGTAATGCTATGCTTCTTGCAAACTTGTAGAGAGGTACCACCTTTATGGTCTTTGACAAGATCCAGGGGAATTCTCTTTATTACCAGGCAGAGATTCTTGTTCTCTTCCCTTATTTTCTCCCAACAGAGTCTCTCTGCTTATTCTGAGCTGCCTAATGCTGGAGTTGGAGAAACACAAGCAATCCAGTGGACACCACCACCGCTATAACTGCAATGTGTCAGACCTGAAGCTGACACAACACTGGGTCTCATCTGAGGCCTGCTGCTGTAACCACTCCCTGGCTACTGCCTATGTTTGCTCTAAGTCCTGGGACTCTACAATCAGCCAGTGGCAAAGCCAGCCAGGCCTGTGTCCTTCCCTTTGGGGCGGTGAGGTTTCCCAGGTCTTCAGTGAATCCAGAGGTGCTGTCTGGGGGTCAGGGACTAGAGTCAAAAACCTTAGAAGTTTACCTGGTGTTCTATTGTACTCCTGCTGAGTTGACTGTCAAACCACAAGATGTAGTCCTTCCCACTCTTTCCTCTTCTTTCCAAAGGCAGGGGAGCTTCATCCCATAGCCGCCACCAGCCCTAGTATGAGGAGTACTCAGACTACCACAAATACTCCCTTAAGGCCCAGGTCTCTTATATTATGCTGTTTTTTTCTAACCTGAGCTTCAAGTTAGGTGAAACAGAGACCAGTTCTGTAAGCAGCCCCCAGACAGGTTGGAATGTTTCAAATAAGATCTGTTCTGCTCCCTGTGATTTGAGAGAGGGATTTTGAATAAGGCTGCTTCTTTCTCCAGAGGAAAAAAAAAAAAATCACATTGCTCTGTGGAGGAGGTGAAATAAAGTTAAACAAAAATACCACAAAATTTTCTATCAGTTTGAATGTGGCTTTTCTTTTCTTTTTTTTCCCTTCTTTTTTTTTTTTTTTTTTTAGATGAAGTTTCACTCTTGTTGCCCAGGCTGGAGTACAATGGCATGATCTCAACTCACCACAACCCCTGCCTCCTGAGTTCAAGCAATACTCCTGCCTCAGCCTGCTGAGTAGCTGGGATTACAGGCATGCACCAACATGGCCGACTAATTTTGTATTTTTAGTAGAGATGCGGTTTCTCCATGTTTGTCAGGTTGATCTTGAACTGCCGACCTCGGGTGATCTGTCCGCCTGGGCCTCCCGAAGTGCTGGAGTGCTGGGATTACAGGCATGAGCCAACAGGCCCAGCCGTGGCTTTTTCTTAACTGGATGTTTGCGTGATTGCTGTAGGAATTTCAATGCATTTTTTTTGAGCAATGTTTTGTACTTTTTCATTTACAAGTCCTTTGCCTCATTGTTTATATTTCTTCATAAGTATTTTATTATTTTTGATGGTCTTGTAAATTGAATTTTTTCATAATTTCCTTTTTGAATTGGCCAATTTTAGTGTAGAAAACAAATCTATTTTTTTGTATTGACATTACATCCTGCAAATTTGCTGAATTTGTTTAAACGTAACAGTTTTTAGTGGTCTTTTGAGAATTTTCCACATGTAAAGTCATGTCATCTGTCAACAAAGGTAATTTACATCGTTTCCAATTTGGATGCCTTGTAACTATAATTATTTAAATCAGTCTCTAGTTGTTGTTCCTGTTACTGATTTTTTGTGTTTCCTGGAATAATGTGGGACTGAATCACCTACTCTGCCATTTTACTGGTGTCACTCCCTAAATAAGCTTTGGAAATTATTATTTTTACACATCTTCAGCTACCATTAGAACTTAACTTTGCTTATTTCGTTGAAAATATATTTTATAGACCCAGAGGGGAAAAATGCAACCAACAAAAACAACAGTAAAAACAGCAAAATTACTTGTACTTATCATTGAAAAACTAATTTGATTTTCAAATGTAATGTATATTAAGTAGGTGATTGATAATTTTAAATTAACATAATATTTTTGATTTTATAGAATTTCTTAAATCTCATTATGTTAAGGCACAAATTGAAAATAAATAGCTTCATTTTATATTCTAAAAAACTATCATTTGAGATCAAGTCCACATGGTAACTGTTTACCTTAAACTTCTTATTTTTAGAAATTCAAAGCCATCTCACTCTAACAAAAGAGTTGATATGCCAGTAAACTAATTTTTTCCTCCAGAACCTTTGAGAGTACACTGCTGATATGATGCCTTCCCATTCTGAATATTTTAGTATTTTCTATAAAAAGGACATTCTCTAGTAACCACAACACTCAACATCAAAAAATTTGATATAGATAAATTACTGCTATCTAATGTTTGAATACCATTAGAGATTTTCCAGTTGCCCTCAAAACATATTTTAAAACCCAGGGTTCCAGTTCAGAATGGTATTTTGTATTTTGCTGTCAGATCTCTTTAAGTTTCCATCGATCTCCAATAGTTCCTTAGTCTTTCCATGATTTTAATGATTTTTATACTTTTGGAAATTGCAGGATAGTTTTTTTTTATAGAGTGTTTCTTAATGTGGCTAGATCTGATATTTTGTCATGGTTAGAGTTATGTTATGCATCTCTGGCAGCCGTATTACATAAGTGATTTTCTTTTCTTATTGCATCCTATCAAGTGTCATATTATTTAAATTTGCTCTGTGACCAATAATGTTAACTGCTATCACTTGATTAAGATGACGTCTGTCTACTAGCCTTTTCCACTGAGGAGGTATTCTTTATTCATCTGTAATTAATAAATATTTTATGGAGAGCTATTCTCAGAATATGTAAATATTCTGCACCAATCTTGCAATATATTAATGCAGTTTTTTACATCGGTATAAATCTGTGGTTTCTTGTTTTATGTGATGAATTACAATCCATTAGTTATTTTACTATGACGCTAAAATTGACCAAGATTTGGCTGGTGGAAGTCTTTGCAAGCTGGTTTTAGTGGGTTTTTTTTTTGACATGTCAACATCATTTGATGAGCACTTTTTTCTCCTTGCCCAAATTATTGTTCCACCATCATCTTCAACTTTTCCTCCCCCCACCACACACATATATATATAGGATATATATACATACATATATACAATCATATATATATGTTAACGTGTATGTTTCTTTGAACCTAGAAAATTGCATGCTTCCATATATTCTCTTTCTCTTAGCTCTTCCAAATTTATCGTTTTTTTAAAGCTATGAAATGGAGATGAGGGGTAGCAGAGAGCTCATAATCTAGATGTAACTATTTGGTCAAAGCATAAAAGGTTTACAGTTAATAAACACACTTATGTAAAAGTTGGCTTGTTTGTGCATAGGTTATAAGGACATACAAATGGTTACTTTTGTGGTTCATTTCAATTGCCATTAAAAGATGTACGTGTGCTTGCACAGATGCATTACTTATAAAGATTCAAAGGCAATACAATTTCCAATGATCAAGGAAAACCAATATACAATTAAAAATAAAACTTTTCCCCAAACTTCAAAAATGGTAGAACACACATGTACACACTTACAATCAGAAGTGATGAGTCTGCCTTCGCTTATACAATGTAACTTCTTTAGCTGTAAGGTCTGCTTAAGTCAGTAATGGCAATTATTTTGCATGTTTCCTGACACTTCATATCTATAGCCATAGCTCCTGTCTACTCAGTCATGACTTTCTTTCCTAATAAGTGTTGCTGTCATTGCACATTTACTCTCTGCACAGCACTCCAAGCAGCCACGATCAGATGATCAGAGTTAGCATATGTGGCAAAATATATTTACTCTCTTTAGTCTATCAGCTTCAGCTAGGCAGTTTGGTGTTCAGATATTTTGGCTCAGATTATTGCTAGCTTCCAATTCAGCCACAGTACTCACTGTTGTACAGATGGTTTGCAGGTGTTTGCTTTCTAGGAACCATCTGTTTAGATGTCATAGCACACTAATCTGTGCTTGTTGGTATGTTTTGTACTATTATTAGCGAATCATGTGCATGAATGATTTGATTCTTCTGTTAGAAAATGAAGCCATTTTAAAACTTAGAAAAGGGAGGTAATGATAGGGAAAAGTATTACTTTATAATGCAACCTTAGATATAAAACTGAGTCACAAATTTGGTTTCCTGTTTTTTGAGGAGGATAAAGCTGGATGTTGCGAGCAGATAATTGGGCTAAATCAACTTATTTAGCTGATTTAAGTCAAATGATTATTATAGGGTTACTGTACTCATTCTAGGGTTATAGCAGAAAAACAGTTAAAGCTAAATAACCTTGAGTATAGGGTAAAAGGCAAAAGAATATTCATGATGATATATGGAAAGTCCTTAATTGCTATGCCAAGATAAATATATTAATAAAGTTGTACCAGAAATTTTCCTAGATGAACATTTCAGCTATTTTCTGTATTTTAAAGCTACAACTAAACCACAAAATGGAAATAAACATTCAAAACTAAAAAATAAATTTCTCTTGGTCAAACTATCTTCTTTAATAATAGGGAATAATGTTTTTCTTCTTCTCTGCACCTACTATAGCTCTCTACCCAAGGGAGGAATTCATTGTTTCCTGCCCTTGTGTTAGTATGTCATTGGCCTTAAATATTCTGAGAGAGAATGTTAAAAGCTGCTGGCTTTATAGTTGAAGTATCTGGAAAGAGAATCAATCTTACTCGGTTAACATGGCCAAGATCACTGGAATAATAGATCAATTTGCTGATATTCACATGCAGACAGTATCATGGCTTAAAAGCACTTTGAATAAAAGGCCCATGTGTTAGTTTTATTTTGCGCGAAAGGTGAGAGGTAGCTGTAGATATATATCGCTCATGACAATGTGAGAAGGCAGCACTAAAATTAGTTATCAGGGCTGGAAACCATGCACTGGCACCATCAGTGAGAAAAGACTTTTGAAAACTTTTCCCTTTTTCAAAGATATAGGAGAATTTTATCAATTTATCAGTTTTAATCATATTTAGGTAGCAAGTAGATATCAGAATTTTATTTTCTCTCTTGCTCATTGAATAGGATTATAGTCAAAATATTATCTAATGTATAAACCACATCATGCTTTTTATGATTTATTCTAATTGACAAATTATTGTGTATATCTATGAGGTACATGCAATGTTTTGATCTATGTATCATTTTAGAAAGATTAAATGATGCTAATTAACATATCCATCATCTCATCAACTTACTTTTTGTGGTGAGAACATTGAAAATCTATTCTTTTAAAAAATTTTGAAATACACAACACATCATTATTAACTCTGGTTAATAATGCATAGGCTACTAAAACTTATTCCTTGAGTTTCACTGAAACTTTGTGCCCTGTGATTAACATCTCCCATTTCCCACATCACACTGTAAGAACACAAAAGTTTTAGAAACAGGAGCTTAATTTTTAATAAGTGCTATAAAATATAAATATATATGTAATCTCTGTAAAGGAAACACTAAAAAGCATACATTTAATTGTATATCAACATATTTATTTGAAATGCATACCATATTACGAAAATATTTGTTTGTGAGGGGAGAAAGTGGGGGTGAGAAAGCAATAGTGTGAGAGAGATAACTTTGCTCTAATGTAGGCATATATAAAATTTTTCTTTTATTACTAATCATAGAACAATACAGAATGTTTGAAGTACCCATGGAAGTGAGAAATAGTTTGTTTGAGCTAACTATTCACAGACATGAAATGAAACACAAACCTACCAATGGATAAAAATATCTGGGGACAGTGGTTGAAAATATATTTTAATTTACTTGATTTTCTCTCCCACGGTACACCAAAAGACAGGTCCTTAACTTATTTCTTTTTAGGACTTAGCAATGAGGTAAATAGACTATTCATTAGGTTTGATATTCTCTTTCACCAATTCCATGGGACGTCCAAGACCTTATCATCACAACATTGGTTAAAGTATGGCAGCAGTAAATGTCATGTCTGTCATGATTAGCTGTACTGAACCAATTTATGTTAGATTTACTCTGAGTAAATGTCAGTGCCATTGAGAGTGTCTAGAAAAAGTAAATTTCTTTTCTACTGACAAGTACTTGACAATAAATTGTCTGGCAAGTACAATAGCATCAAGTTAATGATTGAATCTTGCTTCTTGTACAGATATGAAGGCTACACTGCAGTTCATTTAATTTGTCAGTAAGGATTACTGATACTGATTCTATGTGAATATTATATGTAGAATTGTACATCAATTTAAGGATTTCATGAAAAAAACTACTTTTTGTCTGATGACCTTGTTTGTAATATAATAAATGACTTCATGTAATGCCATCTATTTTCCTGCCTTGGTAATACAAGGACAGGCTACCTGTTACATTCTTGATAGCCTTCCATTCATACAGAAAAAGAAAGTCACCTGTTAATTCAATATTGCCTATCACCTCACTTGCACCTGCAATGACTATTGCCATCTTTTTTTTTTTTTTTTTTGAGACGGAGTTTTGCTCTTGTAGCCCAGGCTGGAGCGCAATAGTGTGATCTCAGCTCACTGTGACCTCCGCCTCCCGAGTTCAAGCTATTCTCCTACCTCAGCCTCCCAAGCAGCTAGAATTACAGGAGCCAGCCACGATATCTGGCTAATTTTGTATTTTTTTAATTGCCCACCTTAGCCTCCAAAAGTGCTGGGAATACAGGTGTGAGCCACTGCACCTGGCCTACTATTGCCATCTTTAACCATTGCTTTCATTCTTTGAAACAGTCTCTAAAGGTGGCTCTAAGTATCATTTCTGTCAGACATAAGAGGACAAAAGACTAGGTGGGGTGCTCTCCAATAAGAGGATACAATCAGCTGAAGGAAAAGACTCTCCTCTTCTTATTAGGAAATCACAGAGTTGGTATAATTTGACCCACAAAGAGAAAGAGAAAAGAAAGTGTATTGTATACAAAATGTTGACTAAAATAATAAACTTTTCCTGTAGCTCTCCCTCCAGAAAATAAGAATTTTATACATCTCTTGACATCAACACTATGATAATTAATAGTATGGGGTTTGGAGAATAGTATGGCTCTATCGCTTCCTAACCATGCAACTTTGAGTATATTATTTAACCTCTTCGAGTTTCAAATTTCTGAGCTAAAAAGCAGAAAAATTATAGTACTTACCTAAGACATTTATTTTGAAGTTTAAATGAAAGAATGTGTGTAAGCCACTGAGAACGATGTATGAAAAATAGTAGCTGTGCAATTAGCACTAGGCAATATAGACAGCTCAATAAATACTTCTTCACTTGCACACCAAATTCCAATACCATTTGAAAGATATGAGAATCACACAAATGGGGATTAAAACATCAACATTATTTTAAGCACATATGAGAATGTGGCTTTGGACTCCCTGTCAAATGGATTTGCTAATACTTTCCTCTCTATATCTCAACCGAATGTATAGACTTTTGTAGGCATAGGAAGTGCTGAATTGCAGGAAAAAGGCTACCTATCCTAGTAAACTTACCACACTGCAAAGAACGCACCAGACTGTACCTTATCTGCAGTCAAGCACATCCAAGAAAGAGAGAAAAGAACTGAGCTCAGTTCATTTGCTAAAACTAAATAACCAGGTAAATCATTCCTTTGGTTGTGCCCTTTTTCTGAGTGAGTAAGGAATGAGGATAGGATAAACATTTCATATGTTTATATGATCTTATAATCATATAAAAAATTCTAAAAACCCAAATAGAGACAGATAACCTATATATATAGAGAGAAGAAATTTGTAGAACTCAGCATTTTCTAACCATGATCACATTGTATTTTTCTCCTTGACTCCTACTTGTCTGTTTCATTATACTAGTCCCAATGATGTGATGGTGCCAACAATTTATTTTGTCTTCATTCACTTGTGTGAGTCTTTTAGATATGTACTCAGCCTTGGATTGCCTCTTTTCTACATCAAGCTCTTTTCATCATTTTTTTAAACTGGTTTCACAAGCAATGAAGGTGTTTGCTAGAATGGCTTTTTACCCTAATAGCATGGAGGCAAAACTTAGACTGTTTTTCCAGACCTTTTATTCATGAGAAACTAGTCTTAAAAGCAAAACACATAAAAGTAGAGTGTTCTGTGATGAACATATCAGAGCAAAAGGTGAATGGCTCCTTCTAGCAATGTAACTATCACAATGTTAACATGGGGCTCAATTTCTTGCCATCTTTCTTGAATCAGTGACCATGAAATGAAGAGGAAAATGATCCAAAATTAAAAGACAAACTTCAATCGTGGAGCAGTTTCTGTGAGATAACATTTCTGGAATGCTAGAAGGACCTATTATTTCGAGAATGAGTACTTTGGATGGGCTTATCTATGAAAGTGTATCATTTCTTTTTACCACTAAAAATACACATATCTGCTCTCAAAGCAATTCAAGAAAATCATGTAAAATGATGTGGGTGCAGACTTTTCTCTCAAAACAGTTTTAGTACAACTAAAATTTTTTTCAAGTTTTATTTTATTTTAGTTTTAATTGACATACTAATTGTACATATTTATGGAGTTTGGTGTGATATCTTGATACATGTATACATTGTATAATAATCAAATCAGAGTAATTAGCATATCTGGCACTTCAAACCCTTGTCATTTTGTGGTGAGACCATTCAAAATACAATCTTCTAGCTGTTTTGAGATGTTCAATATATTATTATTAACTACTTGTAAAAGTAGAGAGTGGAATGTTGATTACCAGAGGCTGGAGCAGGGAGTGGGGCAGGGGAGAATGGGAAGAGATTGATCAATTGGTAAAAACTTACAGTTATGAAAAGGTTCTGGTGTTCTATTTCACAGTAGAGTGACTATAGTAAAGTGAGATAATTTTTAAATATGCCACATTTTATTTAAATTAAAATTAAGAATAATCTCCAGATAAAATCAATGTTGGACTAAGCTGTAAATGGATAATGTGACCTTATTTTAAAAGAGTGTAACTTATTGAATAAAGAAATCCCTTATATAGGCATGTTTATATTATTTAATTATATTAAACATATTAATAAAATGTATAAAATCAATTTATTGGGAGTACTTACTAATGTATAAATAATATGTATGCATTAGTCAATTATCACCCAATTAAAGTTGTATGTATAGAAGTGGAGTCCCATTGGTATAGTGGAAAAGAGTGGAATTGCTGAAATGGTACTCATACTGACATTTAAATTTTCCATGATATAAATTTGATCTTATGATCTTTTTCAAGTACCTATTTTTTTTTTTTTTTTGAGATGGAGTCTCACTCTGTGGCCCAGGTTGGAGTGCAGTGGTGCAATCTCGGCTCACTGCAAGCCTCGCGTCCCGGGTTCAAGCCATTCCCTGGCCTCGGCCTCCCAAGTAGCTGGGACTACAGGCCCCTGCCACCAAGCCCGGCTAATTTTCTGTTTTTGCTTTTATTTTTTTTTTTTGTATTTTTAGTAGAGACGGGGTTTCACCGTGTTAGCCAGGATGGTCTCGATCTCCTGACCTCATGATCTGCCTGCCTCGGCCTCCCAAAATGCTGGGATTACAGGGGTGAGTCACTGTGCCTGGCCTCAAGGACCTTTTTTTAAACTAATAAATATCAACAGAAAGATAGCAGAGTCATGAGGTCTGGTTTTGGGGAGGCAGATGAGATGTGCAAATGAGTTAAGCATGAACAGATACCGGAAACCTATAGTATAACCGAACTTGGAAAGATAATTTTGAATTCATCATAATATGAAAAGAGGTGCTTAAATGACAGGATATCTATTCAAGGTGGCTTTGTCCTAAAGTCAACTAAAGTTTGTTAATCAGATCAAAATTAATTAAAGGATATCAAGGAATGAGAGTCGAATCCCAACACTGAAATTATTGGCTAATGTATTGACCATGGCTCTTAAGTTTAATTGCTCTGTCAGTTTCATTTTGTGGCTTTGGCATGACTGTCTTAAAGAAGTAGCAGCACTATTTAACATCAAGTGCTCTGTGTAGTCCTGATGTTACAAGCCCTGATGCTTTAAGGGCCTGTCTCCAGCCTACTGTATAAAATGAATGTAGCAGTAAGGCTTAATTGTGAGTGAAATAAGTCTGTACTTTATCTCATCTCTTCTTTAATCTGCTTTAACATTTTAATGCCCAGCTTTGTCCCTCTACTCTCTCTAAGAAGGCACTAATTGGCCATTACCTTGGAGTTAATTTATCCATTAATTTTCCCACTTGACCGCCTACCCCGGTGTTCTACATTTCATCTCATCTTCTGTAAAAACTAGCATCTAACACAGCCTAAGTACTCTCTCAAGAACTCACCTACAAGTCATTGTAGCAAGCGATACTTTATATCATCACAGTGCTGACTTCATAAAAATACATGTGATTAGATTACATTTTTAGAATAATATTTTCTCTTGTTTCAATGATAATATAAATTCATTGTAGAAAAATGGAAAATACAGAAAAATTTAAAACTATGTAAAATTTTTCAACACACAGATAAATATGGTTAACATATTGTTTTTATATAAAATTATTTTAGATACCATTAAGTAATAATACCTGCAAGTGATATTTAAATGACTTTTCTTCATTTAAAAATGACAAATGCCATTTGTATTAGTTTTAAGTATGTAAATATATTACTATTCAAGTTCCCTGACAATTAAAATAGAACAGATTACTCTATTCAACTTTTTGTGTAGGAATATAAAGACTTGTTTAGTAATTCCTCTGTCATAGTATTTAATACAGGTAAATTTGTAAATTATTAACAAAAAATGCAGCAAAGCAGCACCAACTACTATTTTAAGTAATCATCACACATGGAAGGACCTTTTATTGAAATTGTCATTTAAACCTCCATTTAGAATCAAAGTTAGAACAAATATGTTTCATCTTCTTCTACATATTTCATTAACATGAAAATATAAGATCTTTCATCTATGTAGTATTGACCAAAAAAGCCAAACTCTGCAAAACATTTGAAGAGATTCATTTTGAGCAAAATGCCAGGACCATGACCTATGACATAGCCTCAGGAAGTTCTGAGCTCATGTGTCCGAGGTAGATGGGTTGCAGCTTGGTTTTATATGTCTTAGGGAAACATAAGACATCAATCAATACATATAAGGCATATATTTTTTTTTTTTTCTGGGAAAACAAGACAACTTCAAAGAATGGGCTTACAGGTCATAATTAGATTCAAAAATTTTCTGATTGGCAATTGGTTGAAAGAGTTAAGTTATTCTATAAAGACTTGGAATCAATAAAAAGGAGTGTCTGAGTTAACATAAATGTTGCGAAGACCAAGGTTCTTATTACATAGATGGAGGTCTCATAGGCAGTCACCCTTTGAAGGAGTAGATGGCATATGTTTTCTATTCAGACCTTTAAAAGGTGCTTGACCCTCAGCTAATCTTCTCAGGATTAGGTAAAGATCTGGAAATGGAAGAGGATCCTCTAAAGAATGTAAATTTCCCCCACAAGAAAGAGCTTTGCAGAGCCATTTCAAAATACGTCAAAGAAATATATTTTGAGGTAAAATACTTTTATACTTTCAGGGCCTGCTATCTGTCATGTGATGTTGTACTACAGTCAGAATGGAATTTGGTATTTTATTGCTCCAAAGAGCCTGTTTCATCAATTTTAAGGTATCTGTTTCAATTTTAATGATGGTCAGCTGTGTCTGAATTCCAAAGGGAGGATAGCATAATGAGGCGTGTCTGACCCCCTCTTTCCACCATGGCCTGTACTAGTTTTGCAGGTTTCTTTGGAATTCCCTTGGCTGAGAGGAGGGACACATTCAGTCAGTCGGGCAAGGTTAGAATTTTATTTTTGGTGTACACTATGTTTCTGTTGATTGATTAATCAACCAATATATAAACCTCTAGTTGTAATGGGAATAAGAGGGGAGATGAGAATGGATTATACTATAGAATTTGTACTTGACTCAGAAGAGGAAAGGAAGACAGAGGAATAATATTGAGAAGTGGGCCCTTGCACTTTACAGAATCCTTCAAAGACACAGTGCTGAAGGTACCAGGTACCAGGTTGGATTGAGGGATGGAGATAAAATAGAAAGATTGTTGGAGAATCTCTGAATAATTGTAATGATAATTACAGTAAATAACTCCCTCTTTACATTCTCCTTTCCAATAAGGAGGCAAATAGTTTATTTTTTTTTTTAATGAACTTAAAATGTTCCAGACTTGGGGGCATCAAGCGAGCAACATCTTGCAATTAAGTGTAGGACTGAAAACAGGAAGAATGAAGGCCTTCAAAAAGCACTTGTAGCAATGTCTTTTCACTTCTTCCATTTGTGTTTCTGACTGCCAGAAGCCAAATGTATTCAACACCCCAAACGAGTGAGTAAAAATTTTTTTTTTTTCCCGAGCAAATGAAGGTTCTAAGAGAAAAGATCTATAAAAAGGCAGAATGAATCCTACTTCCTAATTAGAATTTCTGTTTGCTACCTGATGACTGTGTAATGAAATCTACCAGTTGGCATTTCTCCCTCCTAACACCATCACACATACAGAGAACTTTTAACATCTTACTGTTAAATATGAATGCTAAAATTAATTATGCATTTGAGGAAAGGGGGGAGCAAGAAAACCAGAATAAGAAATAAATAAGGAAAGAAGAACTGTGAGAGGAGAAACACTGCAGGTAGGAGAAGAAAAACTTAAAATAATAATCACAAATGGCTTTAGAAAAATAATAATTTTAATCAATAAAACCATAACATAATGCACATAACTAGAACAAAAAAATTAAAGGACTTAACTTTTTAAGAGTAAGGTTAAGAACAGCTCTCAGACAGTAGAACAAAAGAACAAAGAAATAGAAAATATGAGAAAATTTAAAAAAATAGGGAATCATCTCAGGCAATCTTATATGCTAATAACAGATGTCATGAAGAGTGAATACATACTAATCTGCACATTTAAACAATATGCTGGTGTTTCAGATTTAAAAAATGATTAATGACACACATGAGGAAACTTCTGTGTTAAATTTCAGAATATTGTGGTTAGAGTGAAGAAACTAAAAACTTCCATAGGAAAAACATATATTTTCAGACATCCAAGGACTAAAAAAAATTATCTGCCATGAATCCTTTTTACTAAAGGATTGCTTGATAAATAAAAGTGATAAACCAACAGAAAGAAAACTCAGACCCAAGAAACAGACTATGATATGAAAAATTGTAAAGAGAAGTCTAGGTGTAATAGCTAATTGCCAGTATTTGAGAGCAATCACTGTAGATAGAGCAGATGGTCCTGGAACAATGTTTATTAGAAAAAAATAACTTATAACAAGCAGGTTTGCAAATTTTGAAAAATATTTTGCTTGGTAATTTGATAAACATTTTGACTCTTTTGGGGAAAAATAAAATTAATCAAATAAAGAATAAGGAAACTGTGAACAGCAGGATACCACTTGGTTCAGTAATGGAAAATTTTTGCATAACTAGAAATAGCTGCCTTATGTAAGAAGGACAGAATAATAACAAAGCAATGAGATAAATAATTGCCATTATGGGTTACATGGGGTGAAGTTTAAACCTATGAGTAACATTTTTGTTGATTATCATTTTAAAAATTGTAAAAAAAAATGCATATATGCATAGCATACATAATTTTAACAACTTTGAAGTGTATAGTTGCAGTGACATTAAGAACATTAACACTATTGTGCAATCATTACCATCAGCCATCTCCAGAATCTTTATATCTTCCCAAGCTGAAACACCATAACCTTTAAAACATAACTCCCCATTAATTCCTTCCCTTCAGGACCTGACAAAAACCATTCTACTTTCTGACTCTATAGATTCAAATGTGTTAAGTACCTTATATAAGCGAAATCATATGAAGTTTGTATTTTTGTATATGAGTATTTTAGCTAGTGTAATACCTTCAAACTTAATCCATATTGCAGCATTTGTCAGAATATCTTTTTGTAAGGTTAAAATTATTATGCCATTGTGTGTATATACCATATTTTCTTTATCTGTTTATCCATTTATGAACACTTGAGTTGTTTCCATGTTTTGGCTATTATGGATTAATGCTGCTATGAACATGGATGTACAAATATCTGTTGGAGATCATTCTTTTGACTGTTTTGGGTATATACCAATATATGGAATTTCTAGATAATGTTAATTTTATATTTAATTTTTCTGAGAAAACACCGACTATTTTCCTAAATGGCTGTACCATTTTACATTCATACCAGCAATACACAAGAGTTACAATCTCGTCTACATCTTAATAAATAACTTATTTTCTTTCTTTTTCTTTTTTTTTGAGACAGAGTCTCATTCTGTCGCCCAGGCTGGAGTGCAGTGGCACAATCTCTGCTCACTGCAAGCTCCGCCTCCTAGGTTCACGCCATTCTTCTGCCTCAGCCTCCCGAGTAGCTGGGACTACAGGCGCCCACCACCACGCCTGGCTAATTTTTTGTATTTTTCGTAGAGACGGGGTTTCTTCATGTTAGCCAGGATGGCCTCCATCCCCGACCTCGCGATCCACCAGCCTTGGCCTCCCAAAGTGCTGGGATTACAGGCGTGAGCCACCGCGCCCGGCCTAAATAACTTATTTTCTGTTTGCTTTGATAATAGCCATCCTAATGGGTAAGGATTCGTTTCTCACTGTGGCTTAGATTGCATTTACCTAATGATCAGTGATGTGGGCATCTTTTCATATGCCTATTTTTGGCTATTTGTACATCTTCTTTAGAGAAATATCTATTGAAGTTATTTGCTCAGTTTTTTTTTTTTTTTTTGAGACAGAGTCTCATTCTGTCGCCCAGGCTGGAGTGCAGTGGCACAATCTCTGCTCACTGCAAGCTCCGCCTCCTAGGTTCACGCCATTCTTCTGCCTCAGCCTCCCGAGTAGCTGGGACTACAGGCACCCGCCACCTCACCCGGGTAGTTTTTTGTATTTTTTTAGTAGAGACGGGGTTTCACCGTGTTAGCCAGGATGGTCTCGATCTCCTGACCTTGTGATCCGCCCTTCTCGGCCTCCCAAAGTGCTGGGATTACAGGCTTGAGCCACCGCGCCTGGCCAGCTCAGTTTTTTTAAGTGTATTTATTTTTAACTTGACAGATAAAATTGTATGTATTTATCATGTAAAATACAAAATTCTGCAGTATACATACATTGTGGAATAGTTAAATGTAGCTAATTAACATATACATTACCTCATATAGTTATCATTTTTGTTGTGGGAGCCCTTAATATCCTCTCCTAACATTTTTCAGGAATGCTATGTGTCATCATTAGCTATAGTTATCATGCTGTACAATAGTTCTCTTGAACTTATTCCTCCTATTTAACTAATTTTGTATCCTTTGAAAAACAACTCCCCAACCCCACCCCGTCAACTGCCCCAGACTCTAGTAACCACCATTCGACTCTCTACTTCTTTATGATCCACTTTTTTAGGTTCCAGATGAGTGAGATCAAGCAGTATTTGTCTTTCTGAGCTTAGCTTATTTTGCCAACATGTCTTCCATGTTTATTCATGTTGTTGCAAATGACAGGATTTCCTTTTTATAGCTGAATAATATTTCATTGTGTATGTATAACACATTGTCTTTATACATTTATTTATTGATGAACACTTCAGTTGATTCTATATTTTGACTATTGTGACTAGTGCTGTAATAAACATGGAGTGCAGATATCTTGCTCTGTGGCCCAGGCTGGAGTGCAGTGGCCGGATCTCAGCTCACTGCAAGCTCTGCCTCCTGGGTTCACGCCATTCTCCTGCCTCAGCCTCCCGAGTAGCTGGGACTACAGGAGCCCGCAACCACGCCTGGCTAGTTTTCTGTATTTTTTTAATAGAGACGTGGTTTCACCATATTAGCCAGGATGGTCTCCATCTCCTGACCTCGTGATCTGCCCGTCTCGGCCTCCCAAAGTGCTGGGATTACAGGCTTGAGCCGCTGTGCCTGACCTGAGGATTTTTTTATATACTTGTCAGCCATTTGTATATCTTCACTTGAGAAATGCCTATTCAGATATTTTGCCTATTTTTAAATTGGGTTATTTGTTTTCTTGCTACTGACTTTTTGACTTCCTAGTATATTTTGGGTATTAGTCTCATGTCAGATGAATACTTTGCAAATATTTTCTTCCATTCAACAGGTTGTCTCTTTACTCTGTTGTTTCTTTTCCGTGTAGAGCTTTTTTGTTTGATGTAATCCTCTTTGTCTGTTTTTGCTTTTGTTATCTGTGCTTTGAAGTCACATCCAAAGCATCATTTCTCAGACTAACGTGATGGAGATTTTCCACTGTGTGTTCTTCTGGTAGTTGCATCGTTTTGAGTCTCACATTTAAGTTTTCAATTTATTTTGAGTTGATTTTTGTATATGATGTCAGAAAAGATTCTATTTTTATTCTTCTGCATGTGGATATTCAATGCTCTGTGTCATTTATTGAAGAGATTACTTTGCCTTGTGTGTTCTTCACACGTTTGTTGAATATCACCTAGCCCTCAATCTGTAAATTTATTTCTGGGCTTTTTATTTTATTCCTTTTATCTGTGTGTCTGTTGTTATGCCAGTACCATGCTATTTTGGTTACTGTAACTTTGCAATATATATTGAAGTCAGATGATATGATGCCCATAGCTTTGTTCCTTTGCTTAGGATTGCTTTGCATATTCAGATTCTTTTTTGATTCCATACAAATTTTAGAGTTGCCTTTTCTATTTCTGTAAAAAATGTCACTGGTATTTTGATAGGTATTGCATTAAATCTGTAGAATATTTTGTATAGTATGGATATTTCACCAATATTAATTCTTCCAATCCATGAACATAAGATAGTTTTCCATTTATTTGTGTCATCTTCAATATTGTATCAGTGTTTTGTAGTGCGCATTATAGAAATCTTCCAATCATTAGCTTATTTGTATTTCATTATTTTTGTAGTTATTGTAAATGATATTGTTTTCTTGATTTTCTTTTCAGGTCATTTACTGTTAGTGTAGAAAAATACTACTGATTTTTGTGTGTTGATTTTGTGTTCTGCAACTTTGCTGAATTTGTAAATTTCAACAGTTTTTTTTTTTTTTCTTTTTTAGTGAAGGCTTTTGGTTTTGTTTTTTGTTGTTGTTTTTGTTTTTTGATAAAATCACATCATCTGTAAACAAGGACTATTTGATTTCCTCCTTTCCAAATTAGATACCTTTTATTTATTTATCTTACCTAATTGTTCTGGCTAGGAATTCCAATACTATGTTGAATAAAAGTGTTGAGAGTGGGCATCTTTATTTTGTTTCAGATCTTAGAGGAAAGGCTTTAATTTTCCCCCATTGATTATGATCTTATCTGTGGGTTTGCCACATATGACTTCATTGTGTTGAGGCACACTTCTTTTACACCTAATTTATTAAGTTTTTATGATGTTAAATTTTGTCAAATGCTTTTTCTGCATCTATAGAGAAGATTTTATAATTTGTCTCCTGCTTTCCTTTATTGTGTGTGTCACATTAACTGACTTGCATATTTGGACCGTCTTTAAACCCAAAGAATAAATTTCACTTGACTATGGTGTATGATCTTTTTAATTTGCTGTTGAGTTATGTTAACTGATATTTTGTTTGAGGATTTTTACTTCTATGTTCACCAGAGATATTGACATACTGGCCTATAATTTTCTTTTCTTGTAATGTCCTTTTTGGCTTTGGAATCAGGGTAATGCTAGACTTGTAAAATGAATTTTGCAGTATTCTCTCCTCTTCAAGTGAAGCAGGTGAGAAAGATTTTCATGTACTCTTTTTAAAAAGCTTTGGTAAAATTATTCAGTAAAGCCATCAAGTCCTGATCTTTTCTTTGTTGAAAGCTTTGAAAAAATAAATTGTATATGCTTAAGACATAAAACATGATGCCACAAGATATGTATAGATAGTAAAAAGGTAACTGTCATTAATTTAATTCACATATCCACCATCTCACATGATTATCCATTTTTGTGTGTGTGTGGCAAGAAAATTTAAAATCTACTCATTAGCATTAATCCCATATACAGTACAATTTATTACCTATGTTTTTATGGTGTACATTAGATCTCTAGCATTGTTTACCTAGCTGTCTGTTACTTTGTGTCCTCTAATGTTGAGTTTTTTGAATTACTGACCCAATCTTATTCTTGATCTATTCATATTTTCTATTTCTTTATGAAGGGTATTCCATGCAAATAGGAGTGGCTATATTTATATCGGAGAAGTTAGACTTCAAGTAAAAAATGTTACAAAAGATAAAGTAGATCACTAAATATTGATAAAGGGGCCAATTCATAATGAGAATATACCAGTTATTAAATATATATATGCACCCAATATCATAGCAACCAAATATATAAAGGAAATAGTAACACAACTGGATGTAGAAATAGACAGCTATTTAATAATAGTAGGGACTTCAATATCCCTCTTTCAACAATGAATAGATCATCCACATAGAAAATTATTAAGGAAACAGCAGGTTTGTATAACACTATGGGCCAAATGGACCTAACAGACATATATAGTACAATCCATTTAACAGCGGCAGAATATGCATTTCTTCACGCACACATAGAATATTCTTCAGGATAGATCATATTTTAGGCCACAAAACAAATATTTAAAAACCTTAAAAAGTTTGAAATTATATCAAGGTTTTTCTGTGAGTACAATGGTTTGAAACTAGAAATCAATAACATGAGAAAAATTGTAAAATGTACAAATATGTGAAAATTAAACAGCACAGATCTGAATAAGCAATGAGTCAATGAATAAATCAAAAGTTAAATAAAAATGTCTCAAGATAAATGAAAATGAAAATGTAACATATAGAAACATATGGGATACAGCAAGAGCAGTTCTAAGAGGGAAGTTTATATTGACAGATGACTACTTTAAGAAAGTAGATAAGATTTTAAATAAGCAGGCTAACATTACATGTAAAGGAACTAAGAAAAAGAAGCACAAGGTAAGCTCAAATTCAGCAGAAGAATGCAAATAAAGGTCATAGCAGAAATAAGTGAAATAGACTTGAAAAATAGAAAAGATCAATTAAACAGTTTTTTTAAGAAAAAAAGAAACTTGACAAACTTCTTGCTAAACTAAGAAAAAAGAAGACCCAAAATTATAAATCAGGGAGGACATGATACAACTGATATAGCAGAAATGCAAAGGATCATTCCAGACTACGATGAAAAATTATATGCCAAAAAATTGCACAAGGTAGAAAATATGATTAAAGTTCTGAAGACATAGAAACTACTAAGATGATTACTTTTATTTTGTCTTTTTGCTGTTTTAATTAACTATGCTGACAACTGGCAACTTTGCTCTCTCTCTGTCTCCTAGCTCAGCTGATCTCTTGATAATGGATTGACCCTTTTATCATCATATAATGCCCACCTTTGTCACTGGTGAAAATTTTTCTCTTAAAGTCTATTTTGTTTTGCATTAATATAACCTCTCTAGCTCCCTTATTATGATTTTTATTCTATATCTTTTTCTATCCATTTTGTTTTTATATATTCGTTTCTTTGGCTCTAAAGTGAGTCCCTTACAGTCAGCATATATTGTGTCATTTTTAAAATACTGCCTTTTACATTTAGCTGTGTGGTAACTATTACGGGTGTTCTTTATTTTTTCATATTTGCTTAAACTACTTTCTATTGTCCTTTAATTTTATTCTGATAGACTTGCATTAGCATTTCTTGTACTGCAAATCTATTAGTGAAAATAACGTACATTTTCTCCTATATATTTGAAAGAAAATTTTGCTGATGTACAATTCTTGTTTGGCAGTTTTTGTCTTTCAGCACCTTGCAAATTGTATCCTATTGCCTTCTGGCCTCCATGGTTTCTGATGAAAAATAATCTGTGGATTCCTTGTCTGTGGTAGGTTGCCTTTCTCTTGTTATTTTCAAGATTATCTTTTGGTCTTTTTCTTTCAACAGTGTTATATGAAGTGTCTACTGAAGATTTCTTTTATTCTGTTTGAAATTCATCTAGTTTCTTGGATGCTTGGATTAATAGTTTCCCCAAATTTGGGGCTTTTTATATCATTATTTTTTCAAATATTCTTTGTGCTACTTTCTTTTTTTTTATCTTCTTCTGAGACTAGGCAGGTCAAAACAACACAATTCTTTGTGACTGAAGTTCTTTCTGGTTTCTCAGTTAATGTTTACATTCGCTGTTATTTTCAAGACTATCACTGAGCTAGGGAGCAGGGGATAGACTTAGGGTACGTTAAAATGTCACAAAGTTCAGTTAGTACCTAGACTCAGCCATTTTTCTTGAGTAAGTCTTCCAGTTGCTGCATGCCTCTGGTTAATGTACAGAGCTCCACATTAGTTTATTCTAACACATTTTGCTAGTTTTTTAAATTGCATTTATGGCGAGGTGAAATATTGGAATTTCTGACTACGGTTTAAATTGATGTCATATACTATGTTTAAAGAATGATTATTATCACTTTGGTTAAATAGGGAGCCAAGTATTATTTCTCAGTAACCCATGATTATATCTTAATAAAGTGTTCATAGGTACCGATAACTTTTGACATTTCAACTTTTTGAAATTGAATCTTAAATATCTTTTGCACCTTAAAGTGCTTTTGAGAGTTCCCCCAGGATCCCTGGAAAATCGCAAAGGGTTTATTCTTTCATATTATAAAAAGAGAGGAGCTAATAATAATTACGTGTATTTTATGTCACTGTGAATGAGTTTCATGGGAAAGGTTGTCATACAGAAGAAATGCTCAGACTTTTCTAAGTTAACTTGGTATGGATAAAATAGTATAAATAAAAGTATTCCATAAAATGCACTGTGGATGGGAAGCCCATAAAGATTTGTTAGTGTTGTCACTATTCATGATATGTTTATATTTCATATATATATATGTTTTTATTTATTAGAGTAAACAGACTTTCCGCAGAATGTGAAAAATATTTGCAAACTATGCATCCTACAAGGAACTAATATCCAGAATCTATTAAGAACTCAAACAAATGAGCAAGAAAAAACAATCTCATCAAAAGTAGTCAAATGAATAGACATTTGTCGAAAGAAGATATACAAATGGCCAGCAAACATGAAAAAATGCTCAACATCACTAATTGTCAGAAAATCCAAATTAAAGGCACAATGAGATACCACCTTACCCCAGGCAAAATGACCGTTATTAAAACGTCAAAAATCAATAAATGTGATGAAAAGGCAGTGCTTTTTCATCATACGCTGGTGAAAGTACACCACATACACTGCTGGTAGTAATGTAAATTAGTATAACCTCTACAGAAAACAGTATGGAGATTTCTTAAAGAACTAAATGTAGATCTACTATTCTATCCAGCAATCCCATTACTGGGTATCTACCCAAATGAAAATAAGTTATTATATCAGAAAGATACCTGCACTTGTGTGCTTATCACAGCACATTTTACAATTGAAAAGATATGGAACCAACCTAAGTGCCCATTAATCAATCAGTGGATAAAGAAAATGTGGTGCATATACACCATGGAATACTACTTAGCCATAAAGAAAGAATGAAATAATGCCATTTTCAGCAACTTGAATGAAGCTTGAGGCCATTATTCTAAGTGAAGTAACCAAGAAATGGGAAACCAAATACTGTATTTTCTCACTTATAACTGGGAGCTAAGCTATGGATATGCAAAGGCAGACAGAGCTATATAATGGACTTTGAAGACTCATACAAGGGATGTTTGGAGGGAGGTGAGGGATGAAAGCTACATATTGGGTACAATGTACACTACTTGGGTCATCAGTGCACTAAAATCTCAAACTTCAGCACTATACAATTCATCCATGTAACCAAAAACCACTTGCACACCAAAAATTATTGAAATAAACACATATTTTAAAAAATATAAAATTAAATAAATATATCCAGAAACTGTAAATGCCTGCTGAAGAACTTATGGGATTAAGTCATATATTATTTTAAAGGTTTTATGAGGATCGATGGAGAAGTCAGGAAAATCATTCACACAACAAGGAAAGTTGGTGGAGCAGGATTTGCTGACACACTTGATGAAGAAGTGGAAGAACATATTTAAGGCCATTGCAATGTGTTAAATGCAAGATCGAAAGAACTTGTTGAGTCATCTAAAGAGAAAGAATAAGCTGAAAAGGAAACTGAAGTAGAACCCACAGTGTAGGCATTACCAAATTTTGCCAAAGTGTTTCAAATTGCACAAACATTAAAAGACAAAATTGTGAAATTCAATCATCAGATGGAATGAAGCATTGAAATCACCTGTGTGATCACCAAAGGATTACAACCTCTGTAGCAATATTAGGAAGAGTTAAAACAAAACAAAACAAAAAAAGGGACAACAACTTATGATTACTATGTTCGTCCAAAAGATTTTGGCAAGATAACTGCAACTATCAGAAACTCCCATCAAAATTATCTCCTTCTGATATCCAACCAACAACGTTGTAGTGGCTCAGTGATCCAAGATCAACTGATCCCCCTTTTGATGATACATAGTGGCCTAATGTGACATCACAATGCCCATATCATTAACCTCACTTTATCTCATCATCACAAGAAGGATAAGTGAAATAGGATTAGATATTTTGGGAGAGAGAGACCACATTAATATAACTTTTATTGAAGTATATTGTTTTAATTGTTCCATTTTATTATTAGCTATTTCTGTTAATATCTTACTGTGGCTAATTTATTAATTAAATTTTATGATAGGTATATATGTAAAGGAAAAAGCAGTATATTACAGGCTTTTGTACTATCTGCAGTTTCAGACACCCACTGAAGGTCTTGGAATTTATCTCTCCTAGATAATGGTGGACTACTCTAGTTTTTTGTTTTGATAAACAACTATGCATTAACTATAGCAAACACTCATCATTTCAGATTCTAGCCTTGTTAACTGTCTTTGAACTATTTTGCAACATTTTGTAAATTAAGGGTAACTGATGAATATGCAACATCTGCCTTTTGTGGTGGAGATTTAATTTACCTCCTCCCTATCCACACCCCCATCAGAGAATAAGCCAATCTTAATAATACTTATGTGAAAATTGGACAGGATGATGTTAACTTGCCCAAATTGTCAATTCTTCCCAAATTTTCAATTTTTCCAATTTCTTCAATACCTGGTTACAATCCTCTTAATAAAAATTTTTAAATTCTCTCTTCTGCCCTACTCAGGGTCACCAAAAACTAAAATATGACCATCCAAAGCCCAACCAAATTTAGGTTGCTTTGCTGCTGGCTTCCTGGCTTTATCCTCTACCTCTACTTCAGGATCTAAAGAAGCTCTTCAAGCTTAAGGCCAAGACTTGTTATACGCTTCTAAGGAATCACCACACAAGAAGAATATGCACGTGCCAGAATTCTCCCTGGAGAAGATGTTATGTGGACCACTTCCACTGTGGAAGATTGGTGAAATGCTCAGGTTATGTATGCCCTCATAGTGCAGGTAACCAAGTCTATGAACAACATCATCAAGAATATCAACATCTTAACTGGAGAGCTTCAATATGCTCAATGAGCAATGAGGCATAACTGAAATATTTTCTCCCACCAAGCTCCTGGAATCCACTGGACTATTAACCTCAGGGTTTATTCCTGGCTTCTTTTAATACAAACTGTTATCCTAATAAATCTCTTTTTAAATTTTTAGGCATTTCTCTTTTAAGATGCCTTATCTCTAGAAACATAAGACAATTGAGTGCTTGCTTTGGTAGCACATATACTAAAATTGGAACAGTACAGAGAAGATTAGCATGGCCCCTGCAAGGATGATGCAAAAATTCATGAAGCGTTTCATATTTAAAAGAAAAAAAAAAAAAGACAATTGAAGTTTGTCACTACTTTTCAACAAATGGCTCAGCACATGTTGTAGAAATAATGCCAACAAAAGTCCTTATGAAAATTTCCTAGAACCTGCTTTCACCCACTGAAGAGGTTTATGCTTATTTCTGAGTGTTTCAGTTAGCAATGGTATCCATTTGTTTTGAACAAGAGGAGAAACTGACAATGCTAAACGTTGTCTTTGCTCTGTGTTCATGAAAGCCTTCAATGGTTGAGAAATTCTCCCACCATTCGGTGTTTTGAAAAATGACTAATGGGGCCGGACGTGGTGGCTCACGTCTGTAATCCCAGCACTTTGGGAGGCTGCGGCAGAAAGATTGCCTGAGGTCAGGAGCTCAAGA
Source organism: Colobus angolensis palliatus (assembly GCF_000951035.1). Lineage (NCBI taxonomy): Eukaryota > Metazoa > Chordata > Mammalia > Primates > Cercopithecidae > Colobus > Colobus angolensis. Next base: position 5,974,239 of record NW_012114722.1, on the reverse strand, counting down.
CCAGTCTGACAACATGGTGAAACTCCATCACTACTAAAAGTATGAAATTTAGCTGGATGCAGTGGCAGGCTCCTGTAATTCCAGCTACTCGGGAGGCTGAGGCAGGAGAATTGCTTGAACCTGGGAGGCAGAGGTTGAAGTGAGCTCCAACCACTGCACTCAAGCCTGCACAAGAGAGTGAAACTCCATCTCAAAAAAAAAAAAAAAAAAAAAAAGGCTAGCATAAAGGATCACTCTGCACTCATATTCTGATAAAGATTCTTCTCTATCCCTCCTTGATAACTCCCTAGTTTAGTTGCCTATAAAATCTTCAACTCCCCTCCCTTTGTTTTCTCTGAGATGTTCCTTATTAATGTTCTCCACATTGCAAGACTGAATAAAAGCATCCTATGAATTGTCCAGTGTATCTTTTTTCACATGCCTATGTAAGTGATTTCCATAGATAAAGCTAATATCATATACTCCCAATGCATCTTACATTTCTTCTTCATAATAATCACTTTAATTTCATATAGCCATTCTCCTTTCCTCTAGATTGTAAATTCCATAGTAGCAGAGCTTGTTTTTCATGTTTACCATCCCCAAGCCCTAGCATCTTGCCCAGCATAGAGATGTTCAATATTTCCTAAGCAAATAAATTAATGGAATGTAAACTATGACTAGAAACAGCTTATACCAAAATCGTTATGTCATTCTGACTTTTTTTTTTTTGAAACATCTGTTTCTGAGTATGTAGGAAGCTGTCTTGGCTCCTCTCTTATGTTCAACTTCTTTTGTGGTTACTCCTAAAGTTACATAAAGCTAAAACAAACAGCATTATACATACAGATAAAAGTAACCTATACTTTTTAATTGTCAAAAGTGTAAGTGTAAGTGTTTTGTTGGCTCTCACTTCTACGTGGAGGTAAAAATTTTATTGACTTAATATTTAAAATAACTAAAATAAAACATTTTTTATACTCTGCATTACTCACTACAAAAAGTCAATAAATCTCGATTTCAGTAAAGGAAATGAAACAGATGGCTTCATAGTCTCTACGTATTGTTAAACTTTGTGTCGCAATGATTGCCGACCCTATATATTGGTTCAAGGAGCCAGATTTCCTTACTGCTATGCTGTTAATAGGGTCAAAAGTTTTACATTTTAATTTTGGTTTCTGTTTGGGTCTCTCTTTCTGTGCAGATGTTATTACATATCCAACTTGGCTCGGCCTGAGATACAAAAATAAAAAGCAAAGTACTGGCAGTTAAGGTCCACTTGGGGCCATGCATTATATGAATACTGCACTCATATTTTGTAAATTATAAAAAGACTCTTTCAAGTTAACCATCTTTCTGATTCCTTTTACCACTACTCAATTTGAACTGGCATGAAAGATTTTATTCTAGTTAAATGAGCAAATAAATAATCAAATGTGGCTGGTACGGTGTATCACACCTGTAATCCCACTACTTTTGGGAAGCTGAAGTGGGAGAATCATTTGAGTCCAAGAGTTTGAGATCAGCCTAGGCAACATAGAGACTGTGTCTCAACAAAAGTAAAAAAAAAATATCCGGGCATGGTGGTGTGTACCTGTAGTCTCATCTACTACAGAGATTGAGGCAGGAGGATCACTTGAGGTGGGAGATCAGGGTTGCAAGAAGATATGATCATGCCACTGCACCCTAGCCAGGACAACAGAGTGGGACACTGTCTCAAAAAACAAAAAAGTCAAACGTTTCAAAATTATTCCTGTAAAGAAAAGTGAACCAAACAAATAAAAAGGAGCCAGTATGTAACATTACACTCTCCCTCTCCTTTCCTAAAAGAGAGTGCTCATTTGACTAGAATAAAATATTTCATGTCATTATAAAACATTACATACAAAATGTTTTGTATATAAATAGATTTGCTGCCTCATTGGATTCAATATGGCATGTTATCATTTTTAGGTACCTAAAATTTCCTACTCCAATAAAAATGTCACATTTCATCATACAAATCTATAGGTTAAAAGGGAAAGCCTCACCTCTTTATTCTCATGTTGCTAAATGTCTTAAGTACTTCCTTTTTCGTATTTTGAGTAAGTGAATACTAAATCATGATAGTAGATTAAAAGTTACTAAAAATGTAAAGTCTTTTATATTTTTAATAGAAATGTATTGCTATCTTTCCCTTGCATTAAATTTATTTGTATCATAGAATCAACCTAATATATTGAGATGAAAATATCATTCTTTATTATTAATGTCCTGTTATAATTGTTTCATGCATAATTAACGGTTGAGATCACTATGTACCTGTGAATGCAGAAGAAGTGTCAGGCACATGCCTGACACAGACTGGGCACTCAATAAATACGTGTTGAAATAATGGTTACATGTATAAGCAAGTGAATAGATAAAAGATGTATCAGACAAAGCATGTTCTTGACTAATACTTCTTTTTGCTTACTGTAGTAGATTGACTTTGAGATTCTAGAAGAGTTACTTTAACGCCAGGAAGAACATAGCATCATTCAAGAAGACACATAAGAATATTTGGAATGTGCGTGGGAGCAAGTGTAATTTCAGAAGTAAGTATTTCATTTCATTTTGATATTTTATTTAACAATTTAAATAATATGAAAATGAACTCAAGTTATGTATATTCCCAAGAAAAATTAAAATATGCATCTGCACCAAAATTTTTATACAAATGTTTGTAGCAGTATTATTTATGATATCCAGGAAGTCAGAACAATTTAAATATCTATCAACTGATAAATGAATAAACAAGTTATAGTATATTCATATAATGAAATATTATTCCACCATCAGAAAAAATGAAATAGTCATTCGAGTAACAATGTGGATAAACCTTGAAAACATTATGCTAAGTGAACGAAGCCAGTCACAAAAAAGCAGCATATTATATGGTTACTCTTATATGAAGAGTCCAGAATGGAAAAATTTATTGAGACAGGATATAGAGTAATGTTTCACAGGGCTGGAAGAGGACTGAGTGGATTGCAACTGCTAATGGTGAAGCAGATACATTCTGGGGGGAAACACCCAGGGTTTGTCAGTCTCATGCTAGGAAAATTCAGAACACCAACACACATGAGGAGTTTAGGAGTGGAGGTTTAATAGGCAAAAGAAAGAGAAAGGAAAACAGCTCTCTCTCTAGCGAGAGAGAGGTGACTTCTGAGAGGAAAGACCAGCTGGCTGTGGATGCGCCAGATTAAATAGGCTTGCAGAGGTGGTGTTTCATTTACATAGGGCTTATAGGATGATTCGATTAGGTATGATGTTTACATAGCACACGGAAAAGGCTAATCTTATTATGCAAACAAACTTTCCCCCTGTCTGGCACCATCTTGTCTGCTCCTTACTCTACACATGGCTGAGAATGAGAAGGGAAAATGGAGCCGCCATCTTGAACGTGATTAGCACCACTGCAGGCATCTATGTCTGCAGCTCAATGTTACAGGCTGCTGTTTGTTAGACAGAAAAATGATTTGGGACTGCTTTTCATTAAAAGAGAGACCTTACTGACGACTTCTGTATTCTCACTATCTGCCTAGGTAATTTCTTGTTAACTTAGGTATCATTTCCCCTTCTGGAGTGGTAACCCTAACTGCTCTTAAGGAATGTTGGTGAAGACTCTTTCTGGCTACTTCTTGCTGAAAAAAAGACATTATGTGGGGAACAGCAGCTAGGGCTCTTCCTGGGGCCTATCTAGGGGTCCTTGGAAGGAAGGTGTGTCCATACGTGGTTCTGTCTGCAGCATCATTTGAAGTTTGATTGCCGTCAGCAACTTCAATATGTTGTAATACTGGTTTGCTTTCACCAGATGTTGCTGAAATGTTAATATAAAGGTAAGATTCCTTTTAAAATAAGTGGCATTAGATTTGGGTGGCTAGAGTAACTTTAGTGTTAACCTTGGCTAAATCTTTCCTGCAATTATTAATCCCTCTACGACTTCTATGCTCATCTAAGACATGCTTAAACTTTCTGACTTGTCCTAAAGATCCCTCTTTTTGAACAACCAACCATTCTTTTCTAGGACAAGTATTTTCCATTCTTATAACCCTATCATGTCTTTCATGATCCATCTATAACATCCTTAAACATTCTAACTTGTCCTAAACATCCCTCTTTTTAACAACCAAGTATTATCTTTAAGACAAGTATTTATCATACAAGACCCTTTCTTATATAAAATCTGTGCCCTTTATCACCTTCTTTGCATAGCCAGGGTGTGATACATTACCAAACCCAGTAAGAAGTTCTAGCAGACTCAGTGATAGTAAAATTTTTGACTCCTTTTTGCTGATAACTATTATCCCTGCCATAAGGATAATAATTAATCAAAATACTACACCAATAGAAACTCTGTCCAATATTTCAGTTAGAAGGTGCTACCATGTATAGCTCTACTACAAATAGTAGAGTGGGTATAGCAATTCCTTCAAGGGTAATGTAGTAGATTATTTCCATCTAAAATTTTACTTGCCAAGATATAGAATTTTTCTTTTGACAGTCTATAAAATTTCTTGGTTTTATTTTTCCAAACAAAGAAAGCTCTGGGTTGTGGGCACCCTATTCACTTTCATTACCTGGCAGAATTTGCAGGATAATTGCCCAGAACTAACATATTGATCCAGATTTTTACATTACCCATCCCTTTTTGTTTTTTCCAAGGTGCAAGGGATCACCGTTTGATTCACAAGAATAAGCAGGATTACTCTAAAATGTAGGCAAAAGCTTAAAAAACAACCAATGAGACTAGAATTTAATGACAAATGTATGATAAGCTTTGGAGCAAAATTTCTCTCTCCAGTCCTCCTTTTTGGTAAAAACAAATTACGATAACATTGTGTTGCTGGTAGAATAAAGTTTAGTCTTATACTTGGTCTAATTATTTGCATAAGAGCAGAAAGAATAATTATTTCTGCATAGAACTTTTGGATTGGCTTCGATGGAACTTAATTATGATTGATAGCATGTACTTAGACATTAGAATTGTAGCAGTCCCATACAATTTTGGAACATACACTAGTATTATTTATCAAAATATAATGAAGAATATTGAATATCATTTTGGTAATTTTATGTGAATAAACATATCAGACAATCCCATTTACCTCTTTTCTGTATGTTTCAGGGGCCCTCTGAACCATCTAGAAAGCCAGGCATCAAAAAAGACAGTTTTGAAACTTGAGGTTTGATTTTGGGAGGCCTGTTAAATGTTAGGGTTTAAAACACTTGATGTTATAAAATATAATTCCAAATTTCCATAAATTGATTATTTTGCCAAAATAATGACTCAAAAAGCAAAAACCTTTTATTAGTCTTTACTATTACATGAAAATCCTGTTTAAAGCCAAATTTTACCCTTGTATAAATTTATTAATGTTAAATCACCTTTTTATGAAACCTCATAGAAAATTCCATCTTGTCTTAACCCATTTGACCATAAAGTGAAATCTTTACATATCCTTTTAACCCCTTTTGCTAAAGGGCAGATTAGCATCTTAAGATAACCTTGCTGTGCTTTTATTTCAATACTCAATTTATGAAAAGACCATACAATACTCTTTCGAATTTAGTTATTTTTTATTTATTTACGTATTTTTTGAGACGGAGTCTCACTCTGTCACCCAGGCTGGAATGCAGTGGCACGATCTCGGCTCACTGTAACCTCCGCCTCCCGGGTTCACGCCATTCTCCTGCCTCAGCCTCCTGAGTCGCTGGGACTACAGGTGCCCGCCACCATGCCCGGCTAATTTTGTGTATTTTTAGTAGAGATGGGGTTTCACCATGTTAGCCAGGATGGTCTCAATCTCCTGACTTCATGATCCACCCACTTCAGCCTCCCAAAGTGCTGGGATTACAGGCGTGAGCCACCGAACCTAGCTGAATTTAGTTAATTTTTACACATTTTTGCAAGATTAATTTTTACAATCTTTAACTTGCTTAAACCTCTAACTGTATCTTACCAAATTTAAGATAATCCCTCATCCCCGGAAAAAAATTTACATTTCCATGCTTTCTTATAATCTTTTACTAAAAAAAACATTAATTTTACTGTTTTTGTATGCCTTGCATGTAAAACTGTTTAGTGGTCTCAAATACATGTTGCACTGTTAACTCTTAGCAACTTTTGTATTTGGTGAAAAACCTTGTTAGTGATTTTAATTATGTACCAGTTGTGGAGCCTAGGACCCAGACAGAAGTGCAGATAAGGCTGACTCTTTCTAGCATCTAACTCCATGTGTCCCAGACCTTACTTATCTGTGAATCAGGCAGTGTAGAACATTGGAACATCTAGCAAACCTAGTATCTAAGTTGTATAATTTAGACCACCTATTTGCATTTTGATGACACTTGCATTTTACCAATAATCCTTAAGACTGTTTTTATTTCTTAAAGTCACGTGAACTAAATAATATTTGATTTAAGTGCTTATTTTTTTTAAACCAATCAATTAGAGCTCTTTTTATAGACATTGCACACAACATGTATATAGTGACAGAAACAGACACATGATTCAGCACTTGTAAGATTTTTTATTTGCCAGTTTCTTAATCAGATTACTGGCTTCAGGGTGGAGCCCTTGGAGTAACAGGGCCAGGATGGCATGCATTTTTAGAGCCTAATCAGGTACAGCTGAAAGCAAAGACAGATTTCCCCAAATGAAGGATGCCATTTTGTACTGGATCTTGGATATCCAAAAGAAGGAGATACTATGGAAGAAGACAGTGCAGTGATTCTACCATGCATTTCATTCCAAGGCAACCCAAAGGCAATCAGCTTATTTTATTATCAGCCCATTCCTCATTGGAGTCTCATCTCTCAGCAGGAAATGGGGATGTTTCCATATCTTTCAGGTGACCAAGAGCATGCTGCTCTGATTCAAATCAGCAAAGAGCTAAGTATACCTCTATAACTACTATTAGCCATCCCTTAAAGTATATTTCCTACCTAGTTATTACACACCAAAACTCCCTCATAATGTGAAGTAATTTGATACCCCCAAAAGTGAAAAATGTGAGATAACACAATGCAAAACAGAACAGAGTGTTTGATTTTGAAAAGGAACTATCTACTTCTAATTCTCCGTGTTCTCCCCAGTAATTCTCTCATCTGAGCCAGGATCACTGTGTTTTTAACTGGCTGATGGATGCATGTTGTTGATTTGTTCTGATTCTAAAATGGAGGCCAAGAACCTTGAAATGAAAGGACAGAGTTGGAGTCCACTCCTGTACTGACCGTTTTGGTGAATGTTGTACCTTAGTATCCCAGAGGAGCCCCCAATATGAAACAGCCACATTGGGGTAAATACTCAGAGTTTGTTGTTTCACACCAGGAAAATTTAGGACACGAACAGACCCAAGGACGTTAGGAGTGGAGGTTTAACAGGCAAAATAAAGAGAAGGAAAGAGAAACAAAAAGCGCTCTCTCTCCAGTGATAGAGTGGAGACTTTTGAGAGGAAAGACTAGCTGGCAGCAGTTGCACCATATTTTCTAGTCAGGCTTGAGGAGGCAGTGTCTGATTTTCATAGGGTTCACAGATTGATTTTGATCAGATATAACGTTTACATAGTGTGCTGGGAAGGCTGGCTGTCCCACCCTAATTGTATTATGCAAATGAACTTTCCCCTTGGCTGGTGCCATCTTGTCTGCTCCTTACTGTATACATGGGTGACAAAGAGAATGGAAGATAAAACTGCCATCTTGAACATGATTGGCACAACTGCCAGCATCTATGTCTACATCTCGATTTTACAGACTGTTCTTTGTTAGAAAGGAAAATAATTTGGAGCTGCTTTTCATTAAAAGGAAAACCTTACTGAGGACTTTTGTACCCACACTATCTGCCTAAGTAATTTCTTCTTAACTCCTGTGTCAATGGGATAATGGAAATGTTTTAATGTTAGATTGTGTTGATGTTTGCACAACCCTGTGAATATACTAAAAAGTATCAAATTATACACTTAAAATGAATATATTGTATAATATGTGAATTATGTATCAGTAAACTTTTAAAAATTTAACAGTAGATACAAGATTTTTATGTTTACTGGAAGGTTTTTTTTGTTTTTGTTTTTGCAAAACATTAAGAAAATTATATACTATATTAAAAACAAAGAAAATTAGCTGACACTTCAGTATACTACATTTAAAATGAATATACACTTGACAAAATGAATCAAATTCTTATTGTCACTTCCTATTTTTCCCATTCCACTGTGAACTCAGATGGAATAGAAAAAAATGTTACAGTGAACAATTTGGGCTTTTTGTAATACTTTCTAGTTTTTTTTTTTCATTTCATAAATTACTTTGGCTCTGAAATACTTCACTTCTTGATATTTATAAATATTTATAAATTTTTAAAAGTAAACATTGTAGAATTTCAAAAATAATCTTCCCAGTATAACACAATATCAATTAGAGGGGAAGACATCACACAGTCAGCTGATGATAGAGAACTGCAAAATTAGCTCAAAAAAATGAATTGAAATATGTTTTATCCTTTCAAATCATATGCCAATAATTTATTCAGTCAAGGGTTAATGTCAGTGTATGGAAATAGAGCTAATGTGTACCTCTGAGAACAGTATTCAGAACATAATTCAAAAATATTTATTGAAAAAAATATTATTGAGTACTTACTGGGAACTGCACACTGATCTTGGTACTGATAAGAAAGAAAAATAAGACCTTTAAGTTTCCGCCTTACCAATATAACTGAGATCATTTTAAACATGTGATTTAAGCAGCTATGGAAAGGACTTTACTCCAATAGATGAAGAAGAATTATTATTAGTACTGAGAATAAACTAGAATGTAAATAAGGAACGCTATACTATAATTAATCATATCATCATATCTCTTAAAGATGTTTGGTAACAGAAGGGTGTTCAGGTTTAGGCAAAGGAAACTGAAAAATAATATTAGCTTTTAGTCATAACTTTTTAAATGAAATGACTCTTTATCTCTACAATTCTAAAGTTTAAGGAGACTCATTCTATTGTGGCTCAGATTAGTAATAACAATGTTCAAAATGTGGATAAATTGCCTCCCTAGGGTAATACACTTTGTTCTGATTTTATGATCACTGATTTGTCTTTTGATTACTAACTCAGTTGCCCACTTAACCCTGGTTCTGGGATTTTGGTGTCCTTAATATGGTATTCTGATCACTGAAAGAAAATTTCACAAATGTAAATTAGTAAATCAACATTCTGTTATATGCATTGACTGTTTATAAGTTCAGTCAATGTCAAACATCATTTCCATTTTCATCACCCTTGAAACTAAAACAACTTTTAGTAGACTGACAAAGTAAACTTCCTAGTTCTGCAAACAATAGATTTAGGTGATTGGAATGCCAACAAAAGACTGCTCACATGAGAAAGTTCTGGTTAAGCATGTGGTTTCCTTCACAGACTTCTATTTGTTTTTTTTTTTTATTTTAACTTTGGAGATGTCTAAAAAATACCAACACAACTGATTAAAATTTGAATAGACAAATCACATATTTGAAAATGTAAGTCTGTAAGCATTGTACATTTTTATATATGGGATAAGAAAAATGAGTAGTACACAAATAGATCTTGATAGAGAGATGGGAGGAAGTAAATGTCCAAAAAGAAGTGTCAACCTGTCTATGTCCCATTTCTGATTGGAACATACTAAGCTAGTAATTTCAGAGCTAGCAGTCCAACTCCAATGTGAAGGTTTAAGTGATTCAGTATAAGAACAGTACCACATAAAATATCACCAGCCCAAGATAAAAACAATATAAGATGTGACAAATTTTGAGGTGTGATTTGTTTACTATGGCCTGCATTGGGTGGGAGGTTGGACCACATGATTTCAAAGGGTACTTATACTTCTGAAAGTATGCTGTATTTCAAATAGGATGCGCAAGAGATAGCCTACAATTGCCTTTTTTTCTGACGTTAATAAGTTAGTAAGGTGAATGACTTGAATTGAACTTCATTCCTTCTACTTGTTCATTTTCTGAAGAAAGTTAAGGTTATAATAAGTAAAGAGCCTAAATGCACAGCAACACGAAGGAGCAACTGTGAGTAATTAGATTTCTAAGATCAAGGTTTGAAATACTTAATTTTATATATCAACTTGACTCTGCCATGGAGTGCCCAGATGTTTGTCAACTATTATTCTGAGTGTGCTTGTGAAAGGTTTCTGAATGACACTAAAATTTTAGTTGGTAGAATGAGTAAAGCAGATAGCCCTCTCTAATGGATGCAAGCTTCATCCTCATCCAAACACTCAAGGACCTAAATAGAACAAGAAGGTCAAGTAAAAGGAAACTCCCCTTGCCTGACTGCCTGAGATGGCACATTGATCTTTCCTCACATTTGGACTCAAACTAAAAAATCAGCTCTTCTAATAACCCAACATATTCCGTGATTATTACTCATTTCCAAAATCCATAATTGGAATATACATGCTCAGCATGTGGCAGAATTCCTACATTTCTTCGTTAATCTGATTTGTGAAGGCACTTATAGTGAGAAAGGCAAGTGAAAGCCAATATTATTAGTTCTGCCTAGTAAAACATTAAACCCCATGGAATACCACATTCCTGGAGAGATTGTGAGACTGGTGCCACCATGGGGGACTTGAATAATGCAGGTACCACGATTCACATTACATCCCTATTCAACTCTTCTATTTGCCTTGTGCAGAACACAGATGGATCTTGGAGAAGGACAGTGGATTACAGTAAGTTTAACGATATGGCGAGTCCAATTGTAGTTGTTGTACCAATGTGGTTTTGTTGCTTGAGCAAATTAACGCATCTTCTGATATTTGGTATATAGTTACTGATCTGAAAAATGCTTTCTTCTTGATACCTGTTAGTAAAGACTACCAAAATGTTTTGCTTTCACCTGGGACAGCCAGCAATATATCTTCACTGTCCTACTTCAAAGATATATCAACTCTCTATCCTTTGCCATTGTTACTTTGCAGGGATATTTTTCACCTTTCTCTTCCATAAGCTATTACATCAACTCACTTGTTACATTGAAGACATTATGCTGATTGGACGTGCTAAGCAAGAAGCAGTAACTACTTTAGACTTATTGGTGAGACATTTGCATGACAGAAGGTAGAAAATAAATCCAATAAAAATTTAGGGTCCATCTATATCAGTGAAGTTTCTAGGGGTCCAGTGGTGTGGGGCATGTTCAGATATCCCTTCTAAGGTGAAGGAAAAAGTTATTTCATCTAGTTCCTACTATATCCATAAAAGGGGTGCAATGCCTAGTGGGCCTCTCATACTACTCATTTGAATGTGTTAATCTGGCCTTTCTGCCAAGTGGCATGAAGAATTCCTAATTTGTGTGGGGCCTAGAAGAGGAGAAGGCTCTGAAACAGGTTCAGGTTGCTGTGCAAGCTGCTCTGCCACTTCCATATGACCCAGCAGATCCAATGGTGCTTGAGGTGTCAGTGGCAGATAGGGATGTTGTTTGAAGCCTTGGGCAGGCCACCATAAGTGAATCACAACAAAGGCCTTTAAGATTTCAGAGTAAGGCCCTGCCATAATCCATAGATAACTACTCTCCTTTTCAGAGACAGCATTTGGCCTGCTATTGGGCCTTAGTAGAAACTGAACACCAAGTTACCATGTTCTGAGATGTCCATCATAAACTGTGTGTTGTCTGACTCACCAAGCCATAAAGTTGGGTATGCACACTGCCACTTAATCATCAAATGGAAGTAGTATGTATGTGATCAAACTTAAGTAGGTTCTGAGGGCAAGAGTAAGTTACGTGAAGAAGTTAACCACAGTCAAGTGTTTAAAACCTTTGAAAAAACATTGATTGAAAAATTAGTGACAGGAAAATTTGGGAAAGAAATATGTGGATAGACATCTCTGAATGGGAAAAAAAATGTGAAAATATTTGTGTCCTATGTATGTGCTAATCAAAGAGCTACCACATCAGAAAATAATTTTAATAATCAAGTACGTAGGACAATCCATTGTGTGGATATTAACCCCTTTCCATAGCCACCACTGTTATGGCTTCTGGCACTGCTGAGTGTACAATCTGTTAGTAGCAGAGAACAATATTGAGTACTCTATATGGCTCCCTTCCACAAGTTGATCAGCCAGCTACCTGGTGGCAGGTGGATTATGTTGCATTCCTCTTATCATGAAAATGGTAATGTTTTGTTTTTATTGTGATAGACACTCTGGATACAGATTTGTCTTCTGTTCATGCAATACTTCTGCCAAAACTGCCACCCACAGACTTACAGAATGCCTTATCCACTCTCACAGTATTTCATGTAGAACTGCTTCTCATCAAGGAACTCACTTCATAGTAAATAAAATGCAGAAATGGACCCATGATCATGGAATTTATCAATCTTACCATACTTTGTACAATTTTAAAGCAGCTGGTTTGACAATTCAGTTTTTTGAAGACTCACAGAACCAGTTAGTCGTGAATACTTCACAAGGCATAAGAAAAGTTCTCCTGAAGGCTGTATGTGTTATATGTCAGAGTCCGATATATTCTATTTCTCCCATAGCCAAGATTGATAGGTCAAGAAATCAAAAGGTGGGAATGAGATTGTCACCAATCACTACTCTCCCTAGTGATCTACTGGCAATTTTTTTTTTTTTCTTCATATAGCTGAGATGGTATGCTCTATCGGCTAGATGTCTTCATTCCAAAATGATGAATACTTTCACACAACAATGATTTCATTGACAAGTAAGATTGCTTCTAGGTCACCTTGAGCTCCTCGTGCCTCTGAATCAACAGGAAAAGGAGGAAATTACTATACTGGCTGTGGTAACTAATGCCATCTACCAAGGGGAAATTGGAGTATTACTCCACAATGAAAGTAAAGATGACTATGTCTAGAATACAGGAAATAATTCCTTTAGGTTATTTCTTAGTATTATCATGCCCTGTGGTTAAATTCAATGGAAAACTAGAGCAACTTGATGTAGGCAGGACTACTAACGGCTCAGACCCTTCAGAAATGAAAGTTTGGGTCACTCCACTGGTTAAAAATCACTGCTTACTGAGATGCATGCTGAAGGCAAAGGGAATGCAGAATGGGTAGTGGATAAGAGTTTTTATAAATACCAGCTATGACCACATGACTAGTTATAGAAATGAGGACCATAATTGTCAAGCATATTGGCCCTTTATTTTGTTATATGTTTTACATGTATGTATCAAGCAACTATCTTTGTATTCTTATATTTCCTTATCATGTAGCATAAGATGTATTGACTTTAAATTATTTAAGTATTGTTAATTTTAAATTATATTATTTAAGTTATGGGGTATGAAGAACAGGAGAAAACATTACTCAAAGTAAACATCACTCAAAAACTACCTCTTCTGGGGAAGAGGTTAGTTGCATTTTCACTTGTATGCAGTATAGTTGTATTCTATTAGGCAGAATTATACCTTGTTATTATCTTTATTTAGAAATGGCATACGGTTTAAGGAGATGTATATGGGCGTCAAATTGACAAGGGGTTAACTTGGGATGGCTGATTTGATGTGTCAACCTGACTGGATCACAGGGTGTCCAGATATATGGTCAAACATTATTCTGAGTGTGGCTGTCAGGGTATTCTGGATGAGACTGACATTTGAATAGGTAGCCTGAGCAAAACAGAATACCTTCCCTGGTATTGATGAGCCTTATTCAGTCAGTTGAAGACTGAAATACAAAAAGACTGAGTAAGAGAAAACTCTTCATCTATGACTGATTGACCTAGGAATTAGTTTTTTCCTGCTTTCTGACTGGAATTGAAAATCACCTCTTGGTTTTCAAGCCTACCAGATTTTGAACCAGAACTTACACCACTGGCTCTCCTAGCTATCAGAATTTTGGACTCAGATTGGAAGTTATTCCTCTGTCTCTCATTGTTTTCAGGCCTTTATGCTCAGACTGGAACGACATCTTTGGCTCTCCTCATCTTCAGCTTTCTGACTGTGGATCTTGGAACCTTCCTGCTTCCTTTATTTAATAAGCCAATTTCTTATAATAAATATATTTTTCTCTCTAACTGTACAACCAATGGGTTCTGTTTCTCTGGAGAAGCCTGACTAGCAAAGCATATTATGAGGTAATTGGAAAATTAAGTTGCATGAAAGCAGAGGCTCTGTAAATTTCCCTCAGTATTAATAGAATAATGAACAAATCAAAATTTCTATTTCAGGAACAATTTAAGCAGTATATTTTGAATGAATTTTTTTGAGATCATTGTGCATCATGTATTTAGTTGTCAAACAAATCTTTATATAATTACTGTCCTTCATCGCTTATTTGTACTTGTTCACTCATAAAAGGTGTTATAGACCTGTATATATTCCCTAAACGTAGGAAACTAGTTGACTTTTAGCCTAACAAAAATACATGGTTGAACCCTACTTGGGTTGCATATTTTAATACATTTCATCTCCTTAATTATCACTAGGTTCTATGCATTTGATATACCTATTTAATGTTTTATTGTGGTAGAATATACATAATGTAAAATATACCATCATAACCATATTTCTGTGTACAGTTTTATGACATTAAATACATTCACATTGTTTTACCACTGTAACTACTATCCATCTCCAGAACTTTTTTTATCCTTCACAACTGAACCTCTGTACCTATGAAACACCCCATTCCTCCTCCCTCTATCCCATAGAACTGTGGTTTTCCTAAGCGATGAAGATGCAAAGATGTCAGAATGATATCATGGACTTTGGGGACTTGGGGAAAGTGTAGGAGGGGGTGGGGGATAAAAGACTACAAATTGGGTACAACATATACTGCTCAGGTGATGGGTGCAACAAAATCTCACAAATCAGCACTAAAGAACTTACTTATGTAACCAAAAACCATCAGTTCCCCAAAACCTATGGTAATAGAATAAGTGCATAAATAAATAAATAAGAAGGAAATAACTAAAAATAGGGCTATTATATAATTGTGCAATCCCACTGCTAGGTATATATCTAACAAAAATAGCATACCAAAGAGATATCTGCACTCCCATGTTGCAGCACTGTTCACAATAGCCAAGACTCGGAAGCAACCTAAGTGTCTATCAACAAATGAATGGATAAAGAAAATGTGGTACATATAGAAAAGGGACTACTACTTACCTATATAAAATAATGAGATTTAATTCACCTCGGTTTTATTCTCCAGAACACCACCATACAAAAGATCATAGCATGAAATATCTAATTTTCTAAAGGAAAAAAGTTTGCGAAGTAATGATGTAATATGATAACATTTTTTAGTGAAGGCAATAAACCATCTACATGATGTAAAATCATTTAAAAAGACCAACTGACTAACGACAATCTTGAACAAAAACAAGAACAAAAGAAAATTTTCTCTGGTTAAGGAATTAATTTTAATAAAATACAAATAAATGACGTAAGGATACTGATAACATGACAAAGGTAGCTACAAAGACTGAATTTTTTTAATAAATAAAGTCACAAGGCAGAAATAAGATATTTAATCAGGAAAATGACTGTAAAATGTTTATTTTGCTCTACAACACCAGACTAATTAAACAAATCAGAAAGGGAAGAAATAGCCAGGGCATGAAACTGGTGGCCTTCAGTTCATAGGTAGATTCAAAAATTTCCTGATTGGCAATTGGTTGAAAGAGTTAAGTCCTGGCTGAAAAGTTGAATTCAGCATAAGGAAATGCTTGAGTTTGATAAGGGAGTTGTGGAAACCAAGGTTCTTGTCATGCAGATGAAGCCTCCAGGTAGCAGGTTTCCGAGAAACTAAATGGTGACTGTCTCTTATTAGACCTTAAAGGGTGTCAGACACTCCCTAAAAGACCTAGTAAGGGAAGGGGATTCTCTGTGAATTGCAAATTTACCCCACAAGAGACAGCTTTGTAAGGCCATTTCAGAATACGTCAAAGAAATATATTTTGTGGTAAAACACTTTGATTTCCCTTAGGGCCTGCTATTAGTCATGTGATGCTATACTAGAGTCAGGTTAAAATTTGGTATCTCATTGCTATGAAGAGTCTGTTTTGTTAGTCTTAATGCCTCTGTTTTAATGTTAGTGCTGGCCAGTTGTGTCTAATCTCCAAAGCGAAGAGGGCATACAGCGCCCACTTACCATCATGGCCTAAAGTAGTTTTTCAGGATTCTTTGGGATCCACTTGGCCAAGAGGGGGGTTCATTCAGTCCATTGTAGGACTTAGAATTTTATTTTTGCTTTACAAATGGAGGCAAATATCTTCTGTGGCAGATACTATTATTTATCACAAATATTCAATGCCCTTCTCTGGGTAAGGATTACTTTTTCACATTTCTTGGATATTAGGCTTGGAAATACAATTTTCTAATTGCAAGTCAAATTATTTTTTAAAAATTAAGAGTCAGTGAATCTTTCTCTTTGTACTTAATCTGCAATGTCTCTAGACTGGGCAGTATTTTAGGTAAAGAATTCCTCATCAGCCTTGGCCCAAGAATGAAGACTTGGAAATGTGATGCAGTCCATGAGCAAAAGACTATATATTGAGTAAAAACAAACAAACAAAAAAACAAAAAATCGTTAGTTCATAATACCACTAAAATTGTGTGGTTATATTTTGTATTAAGTGTATCTAGCTTATCCTGGCTGATATTCCATCTAATCATTAAAAATTTTAAAAATGACAATAATACAGATTGCTGAAACAGAAAAACATATACATATAGAGAATATAATCCATACTGGAAAAATAAAATCAAACACATCAATTATGAAAATAAACATAAATGTTAAAAAAAATCCAGTGAATAGGAAATAATTCATTCTAGGATTAAAGAGAAACAAATCAACCACATACTATTTATAAGAGACCATATAAACAAAACGTGGTTTAAAAGTAAGAACTTGGGCAATACATGCCAAATAAACACAAAATAAAACAGAACAGGATGTCATTGTCAGATGCGTAGAATTCAAGGCTAAAACAGTATTAAAACCAGGATAAGAAAATAATTTTTATTGAGCAATATTTTAATCCACAGTGAAGAACAATGTAGGAGACTCTAGCAAGTTGAGAAAAAAAATATAAAATTTCATTTAGTTATTTTTAGGTAATATAAGTAACAAGGAACCCATTCTCTATTTAATCATGTATCTAATTCTTACCTGATTCTTGGGTGCCATCTAATCCTTACCTTCCAGGGAAGGATTAAAGTCATGTGTGACATAACCTTCAGAATATTTGTTTGATATATTATTTTGTAATAAGAAAAGTTGAAAGGTCAATAATTCAAATGACAAAGGTTATAAATTTATAGTCCTGATAGAGCAGTAAAGAAGGGGAAAATAAGCCAATTAATGAAAATATGCTTTTCAAAATATAACAATATAAATATGTATTAAAGCACACCCTTACTTTTAAAATAATCGAATAATAGCAAATAAAGTACATAAAAATTATACTGGAAATAAACTACAAAATAACATTAGAAGCCAGGCGCAGTGGCTCATGCCTGTAATCCCAGCACTTTGGGAGGCCGAGGCGGGCGGATCATGAGGTCAGGAGATCGAGACCATCCTGGCTAACACAGTGAAACCCCGTCTCTATTAAAAATACAAAAAAATCAGCCGGGCATGGTGGCAGGCGCCTGTAGTCCCAGCTTCTAGGGAGGCTGAGGCAGGGGGATGGCGTGAACCTGGGGGATGGAGCTTGCAGTGAGCGAAGATTGCACCACTGCACTCCGGCCTGGGAGACAGAGCAAGACTCTGCCTCAAAAAATAATAATAATAAAATAAAATAACATTAGAATAATTTAAAAGTTAAAGGACATATATTCATAGCTTAACAATATATTTGTTAAATAAATTCAATAAATGAATAATAGACAATGTAAGTATAATCAATCTTATTAAGAAATATACATGTGTCTGTATGTTTGTGTGTGGTATGTGTGTATATATATATATATAGATGTACAGTTATATGACAAAATTTGAACATATTTAAGTTTATAATTTATAAATTTATAAGTTAATAAGGTTTAAAACATTAAAAGTCTCAATGAACTTGTTTAAGAAACAAATTTAAATTTTTACCTAATAATTATTTGAATAAAAGCATTAGGCCAAGACAGTTTTACACCTAAGTTCTTGCAAATGTTAAAGAAATACATCAATCTGATATTATTTAAATATTTTCAGAGTACATAAAGAGCAATAACTCCTATTTGTTATGAAGGTAATAGATTTCTCAGCCTGAAATTCAACATAGATAATGAAACAAAGTAATACAATACAAAATAAAACTGAAAATCACCTATGAATGTACATAGTAGTGTGAATGTTTGGAATATTCTTTCCAATTTTTTTCTCCCTCTCTGTTATAGAATTATCCATCTATGCCCCTTGTCATCTGACCTTTCAGTACATTACATTAAAGTATTTGGATTATATTTTCTGACCTCATTAATGATAGGCTTGGTCTTATGAGTTGCTGGGCCAAAGACATGAACAAGAAGAGACTTTTAATCTGCTTGCTTGACTTGCTTGTCCTCTCCTCTTTTGGTTCTGAAATATGCCAAATGACGAGTATGTTTCTACTAGCTGTTGCCTCTGCAGGCTTGGTCTGAGGCTAAAGATGTGGAGTTATCCTGAATGTGATCATAAACCTGGAGTCCAGCCTGGCCTAGCCAAGCCCATGAACATGAAAATAACTGTTTTCATTGTAGAAAACTGAGAACTTAAGGCTGTTGCTAAATGACAGTAACCATCCTAGTGAAGCATCTTGGTTGCTCATCACATTCCCCTCACCCACCCCTTCATCACTGATAAAAATTCCTACCCCAAATCATGAACAGATACCTCATAGTTGAAATAACATAATCTAAAATGGTACCAGTAGTTCTGTGAGATGATCCACTTATTTTAACTTTACTCCTTGTTTCTTTCTTTAAGATATCATTTCTAGCTTACCCCTTACTAACTAAATGACCTTGGGCAAGTTATTTGAACCTTCCATTGCCCAAGATTTCCCATCTGTAAAATGGAAATGTAATTATACCTAATTCCATATATAGTTGCTACAAAGATTAAATGCATTAATATATATCAATTCCTTAGAACAGTACTTGGCACCTGTACTGTTCTGCCCAGACCGTTTATTCCCCAAAGAAGACCACCAGAGTCCAGAGTCAAAGCCAAGCGGCAAGGATCTTTAATGCAAGTTCGAACTTGGTCCCTCCGTTTCTCAACATACAAGGGGGCCCCGAACAATGCGCGCGCTCGCTTTTTATAGCCCGATGAAAATAGGACTTGTAAGGTTACAGAGGAACAGGGAACAAGGGAATTCTTTAGGTTACAGCATTATAATTGGTTAACATATTAAGTTTATACATTTAGCAGTTATCTATTGGTTCCCGTGCTTTTAGTAAAACTATAAACGGTGGCGCCCTTATCGGGGATTTCCCAGGATTTCCCAAGCTGAGATATATGGAGGAATGTATTTGCACTGGGCCGTGTTTGTTCTGGGCCTGTTTGGGCCCAGGAAATTGAGAGATACTGGGCCTGTTTGTACTGGGCTTGTTTGTGCTGGGCCCAGGAAATTGAGAGATACTGGGCCTGTTTGTACTGGGCTTGTTTGTGCTGGGCCCAGGAAATTGAGAGATACTGGGCTGAGGAATGTGCCTGGTTTCTTTCAGTACATTCTTAGTTGTATTGCTGGTATTACTATCATGGCTGCATTAACTCAGAGCAAATAAAAGTACAATTTATATATTACAATTTACATACTTTATTTAGTGTTGTAAACCAAAAAAGTATTTGAGACAAGTCTCAATCAATGGATGAGTTCATTTTGCCAAGGTTAAGGACATGCCCATGATGCAGCCTCAAGATATCCTGATGAAATGTACCCAAGGTGGATGGGCCACAACTTGGTTTTATGCATTTTGGAGAAACATAAGACATCAATTAATACATGAAAAGTATACATTGGTTTGCTTTGGAAAGGCAGGACAAGTAGAAGTAGAGGCTTCCAGGTCACAGGCAGATTAAAAAAATTTCTGATTGACAGTTAGTTGAGTTAGTATCTAAAGACCCAGAATCAATAGAAAGAAATGTCTGGGTGAAGATAAGGGATTGTGGAGACCAAGAATTTATCATGCAAATGAAGCTTCCTGGTAGCAGGCTTCATAGAGAATTGATTGTAAGTGTTTCTTATCCATCTTAAAGAGTCTGTTCTGTCAGTTTTAAGGTCTGTGTTAAGTTAATGGCAATGAAGCATATCTGACTCTCCCTTCCTATCATGGTCTGGACCAGTTTTTCAGGTAAACTTTGGAACGTCCTTGACTGAGAGGAGGGATTTCATTCAGATATTTGGGGGGCCTAGAATTTTATTTTTGGTTTATATGTGTCAAAGAAAACTAAATGTCATCAAAATCACTAAGCCAAAGGGAAAAGGCAAGCTGGGATATGCATGGGCAAGCCTGCCTCCCATTCTACTTTTAAATAAAATAGCTACGAGGATTACACATACACACACAAAAAAGCTACATACCTCTTTCCCAGTTTGCCCACAAGGAAATTCCTTGTGGACAAAGGACAGGGAGAACAGTCATCCCTCTTCTCACATAAGACAAATGCATATCTGATTGCTTCCTTTGCCCTGTTGTTTCACTAAGGCAGACTAAGGTGTAAGTGACTATTCCTGTAAATTGTGCATTCAGTGAAAGGCTAATCAGAAACTCAAAAGAATGCAACCGTTTGTCTCTTATCTACCTATGACCTGGAAGCCCCCTCTGCACTTCAAGTTGTCCTGCCTTTCCTAAACTGAACCAATGTACATCTTAAATATATTGATTGATATCTCATGTTTCTCTAAAATATATAAAACCAAGTTGTGCTCTGGCCACCTTTGGCACATGTCATCAGAACCTCCTGAGGTTGTATAATGGGTGTGTCCTTAACCTTGGGAAAATAAATTTTCTAAATTGATTGAGACCTTTCTCAGATACCTTTTGATTTACATACTGTATAATCAAATTCTATTGTTTTTAGATTTCTGACAGTTACAACTCTCACTATAACATTGAATCATTATATTGTAATATAGGGAGGGTGTTTCAGTCTGAGGTGTAGGGAATATTGGGATTTTATATTATCAAATGTATGTATAAAATTTGAACTGAGTATCAGAAAATCAAAATAAGCCTTGAAATAAACAATAATTTATAATAAATAATTGGATGTATTGAAAGATTACAAATGTGGTTCAATAATGGAAAATACATTACAATAGTTCATTATGTAAATCAAGTGAGTTATTTTGAAAAGATAGCTTTGTAAAAGCTGGCTTACAATTCTTAAGGACTGGTGAAAACAACCAAAGAGGGAAACATAGGGAAAATAATCTCCATTAATACTACAACTAGGGAATACTGACAATAGCAGAGCCTATGCTTTGAGTAATTTTTATCACATGCAGTATAATTTGGAAAAAAATGATGAAAGACAATGAGAACTGTTTGGACGAAGGGAGGCAAGATGGTGCACTTCCGGGTTCTTCTTCACCACCAGCTCTTCCCGCGCGCACGAAAATGCAGCCGGCGCCTGGGAAGGTGCAGATCAACTGGGCATGCGCCAGGTGACGTCAATCCAAAGAGACCAAGATTTACCTGGTCGCACCTGCGGAACGCCCCCGACACGCCTGTGCCCCGCCTATTGCCCTCCCACTCCTAGAAAAGCCGCTCTCTGCCAGTGAGCCACGCGGCCTTCTCACAGCCCCACTCCTGTCTGGATGTCAGGACTGTGGGAACTCCGTCTGAGAGCCCCACCGAGGGACTCTGCCGGCCTCCTTTGCTGGAGGCCGACAGACTTCTCCCTACCCACCTTCTTTCCCTGAAGCTAGGTGACCAAAATAAACCTGCAGTTTTGCTCCTACACTTGCCTACTCGCTGGTTCTTTTGTGCCCGCTCGGCTGGTCTTAGAAAAACAAATCAAGAACGAATACTCAAATTCCTCTACAGACTAGTACAATGTTTTCAGAAGTAAGCAGTGTAGGAGCCAAGGAAAAACTTCCCCTTTACCCTCTAAAGTTTTGCTGAAAAATCAACTCACAAAAGGCAGATTAATTAGAGAAAAGACATACCATTATATTAATGTGCACATGAGGGAGAACCAGAGTAATTATTCCAAGCCCCTAATGAGATTCAGAAACTTTTGTACCATTCTGAGGTTACAGAAAGAATAAGGATTCTGAGCATGGCCCAAAATGGATAAAGGTGGTAAATCAGGTTAGAGTGACAAGACAGTTTATGGGAGGGAGAGGAGACTTGGCTAGCAAAGGTGGTTTTGTTATGTAGATTAAACCTCACCGGTAGGTAGCAACCCTCAAGGTGAATAGATGATAAATGTTTTTTTCAGACTTTTAAAGGTTTCAGGCTGTCAGCTAATTTTCTAGATCTGGGCTAGGGAAGGCTTCAAAAAAAACCTGGCTGCATCAATATAGATTCTCTACAGTTGTAAATCTGCCCTCAAAAAGACAACTTTTGCAAGGTTAGTTCTGTTTGCTCTTTCTTTCCAGAGCCATCTCAAAATATGTCAGAGAAATATATTTGGGAGTAAAATATTTTGATCTTCTTTGGTGGAAAAAATTCTGCTAGGACCTATTAGCCTAATAATACACTTTAATTTGGATGAAGAATATATAGAAGCATAGCCGGGATCTGAGACACGTGAAAAGGTCACATATATAAATGTGCTAATTTCATTATTTTTCCTCTAGCCCAGTGCCTTAAAAGTGGCAAGAGTATCTATGATCTGGTGGGGAAATTTACTAATATACCCAAACTAGATTTAGAGGTAGAGAAGATTAGAAGAGAGATTGGGGAAATCTACATGTAACTATCTTCATAGAGGCACACAATAGTAGCAAAGGTGACTGTTCAGGAAAGGAAAAAAAAAATATGTAACTTTACCAATATAAAACTAGAATGTCTCTGGAATTTATTCTAAACTAAGAGGTTGCAAATGTGTTCTCCAGAGTTACAGATTACATTAGAGCTAATTAAGGAAACACTACAAATATTCATGATAATTTATTTTCAGGATCTCTTGTCAATATTTTTTCATAAGAGCCTGTCCCTGTGTATAGTGACAAATAGACTCGCATCTGTCCCCCCGTCATCTTCTTATGACATCACTTTACTCTATTTGTGTTTTTTCTGTTGTAGGTCCTTGTTCTGAAGTTTATTTATTACATTTTTATTTACAAATCACTGCATGTTTTTGACAAAAAAAGCAAAACTATTTAAAATATTTGAAGAGGTTTATTCTGAGTCAAATATGAGTGACCATGGCTGGAGACACAACTGCAAGATGTCCTAGGAACATTTACCCAAGGTGGTTGGATTACATCTTGGCTTTATGCCTTTTAGGGAGATGTAAGTTACAGGCAAAGATATCAATGTGAAGATATCATGTGAAGTATACATTGGTTTGGCCCAGAAAGGTAGGCCATCTCAAAGTGGGAACTCACACATGAATTTAAAGACTTCCTGATTGGCAATTGGTTGAAAAAATTAAGATCTGCCTGCAGAGTTAAAATTCAGGAGAAAAAAAAAAAATGCTTCAGCTGAGATAAGATGAGGCTTGTGGAAGGGAAGGTTCTTACTATGTAGACAAAGCTTCCAGGTAACAGGGTTCAGAAAGAATAGATGGTAAATATCTCTTATCAGGCTTTTAAATCCTCGATCCAGGAGACATTTAATGAAGCGTCAGACTCTTTCTTAAATGTCTCCTGGATCAAGAAAACACCTGCAAAAGGCAGGATAATATCTACAGGTTGCAAATTTTCCCCACAAGAGATGGCTTTGAAAGGTCATTCTATGATATATCAAAGAAATATTATTTAGAGTAAAATACTTTAATTTTCCTCAGGACCTGCTTTCTGTCATGTAAGGCTATACCAAGGTCTGTTTGGAATTTGGTGTCTTATTGCTGTGTAGAGTATGTTTTGTCAATCTTATGTTCTATATTTTAGTATTAATGCTGGTCAGTTGTGTCTAAACTCCAAAGGAAGGGAGTATAATGAGGCATTTCCAACCTCCCTTCCCATCACCGTCTGAACTAGTTTTTCAGGTTTTCTTTGGAATCTCCTTGACCAAAGTGGTGTCCATTTCATTTGGCGGAGGGCTTAGAATTTAATTATTCATTTACAACATTAAAGTGCTGTCCCAAATATTTTATAAATATTGAATAATATGTATAATTGTACATATATATGTAAAATACATGTATGCATATGCACGTGTATATTCCTCAATACTACCCCAAGAGGTAATTACTACTGGTAATCCCATTTTATAAATTGGGAAACTGAGACACAGAGATATAGAGAAACATACCTAAGTTCACACAGCAATTAGCAGTGACAAGACTTGAGCCCACATGCTCTGGCTCCCAGAGTCCTTGTTCTTAACTGTCACAAGATGCTACCACTCTTTGGGGTTTCACTTTCATGGTGGTGACTTTTCTAAAATATTGGGAGAATCTCAACAGTGTGTTCATTTTTTTATTTTTTATTTTTGAGATTCCTTCTTTGCTAGTATGTACAAGCTATTCATTTAATTAAACAGGCACTTGAAAGAATGGGAAACCCATCTGGGTAGGAAAGTACCAGTAGCCAGCATTCAGTGTATGGCTTTTTGCCATTCCTTCTGAGTGTCAACAGCTACCCAGGGCAGGGCCCTTTTCTTTGGGCTATATAACCTCGATTATTGCTTCCACTTGGCACAGTAAGGGGGGTAGATGTCTCTGCAACTCCTTATTTGGAAGAAAAAGAAGTTGCAGTGGCTTAATTGACTAATGAAGAATTTCTTTTGACTACATAAAACTTCACAATTCCTTTATAGAAAAAATACATCATAAATTGAATTTAACAAATAGCAAATTAGAAAAATGCATTTGTAATGCATATTCATAGTTAATGTTTAATAATCTTAATAAAAGATACACCTTACAAATCCATAGACAATGGCAGATGTCAAAGTAGACAAACGGTAAATGGTCACAAAAAGAAAATGCAAAAAAAAAGATATCCTTGAAAATATTTTGTATTTCCTGAGGGAGTATAATATAAAACACATCACTTCTGCAAAGGTAAAATGTTAGCGGTGTTCAGAGTTAATTAAGATATCTCATACAACATTTCTGGGCATGAAAATTGATACAGCTTTTCAGATTTTCCATTTGACAATATGTACCTCAATCAGTTAGGGTTAAGTTCAGCTACAGCAGAAATCTCAAAATAAAAGAATACTTAAAAATATTAAAGTTTTGCTCTCACATAAACATTTTTAAACCAAGATTAAATATATATTTAAGAAAGAAAACTTATTAAAAGATTCATAACATACTTAGGAGGATGAAAGAATATCTGTCCCGTGAAAAAGAAATATGCTGTTATGAAATGATTTCTGATTTCTCTCAAAACATCAGAAGATCCATTAAGAATGAGCCAAAATGTCTGCATGAGATTAATCTTAAGTAGCAGCCATCACCTTTAGAAGGGGGTTATATTCAATAAAGTTAAAGTGATTAAATAATTTACGATACATCCATTTAATGAAAATGTGCAACCACTGAAAAAAATGAGGTAGAAATAACTGTATCAATATTTTTTAAAAAGTGCTAATAAGCAAAACTAAAAAATTATAGAAGAGTACATACAGTGTAAGTTCATTTATATAAATATATATATTTGTGTATCTGTAAATAAATCACAGATATGTAAAAAACTGAGTATATATATATTTAATTGGTTTGCTCTGATATTTAGAGGATTATTTACTGTCATTTAAATTGTGAGGTGATATTTTCATATTTATATCCATCTGTTATTTAATTTATTGTTGAATGGATACTATCAAACACCTTAAACAGCTACTGTGTGCCAGGCAAAATAATTGATATAAATGTCATACTTTAATAAATAAACTAAAGATATTTCTATTAAGATAAAATTAAATATAGTAACCAAAATAAATGAAGAGTCTAAGTCTGATTCTTCTGGAAAACGCTTTTAGTGAAATAAAATCTGAAAAAAAGTTAAAAAAAATTAGCAACTACTATCCAGGGAGGTCTATTATCATAAAGCATTAGTAGTCATCCTCCAGTATCCACTTTGTAACTAAGAAATATTTCATTTGTTCTGTGAGTTTGGGTATAGTAGTTTATTCTGAGACAATAAAGAAACTGAACATTATTAATATCTATTTATGGTAAATTATATTTCATTTTAGTTAAAATGAATGCATCCTATTAAAATGGTTTCTACTTAATGACAATTTCTAAAATATGGTTGCCAAGATTTTGAACTACTTTCTTTACTGTTTCTATAAATCTTGACCAGGTAAAGTGCATGAAGATGGGCATGTGACGGCTGCAACAAGCTGAGTGATGCCAAATTATAGAAAAGCTGTGAGAAAATATAGATTATCAAATGCTAACTATGGAATGCACAGATATTAAAGTAAATAGTACATATCAATTACTGTTTTCCCTAAATCATGGCAACTTCAACGTCAAATATACTTCCAGAAGGAGAGATCTATACTCATATTATTTTATTGTATTTTAGCTAAAACATAGGTTCTTAGGCTTTGAGAATTTATTGAAAAGTTAAGAATCCACAAAGTTCACAAGCATGGATTGGGTTTGTGCATTAATCATTATTTTTAACATAATTAGCATATAATACGGGATATGACTATATAGACCAAAAGTAAGAAAAGAACAAGTGGAATGATTCTATATATATTTTAATTTGTATGTCTTTTTTCTTTTGCAGCACTTCAGGAAACATAGTTTTTTTCTACCTTTGTCTTTCCTACCAAAAAATAACTTCATTCAAGACTTTCAGTTGTGAAAGTACCTAATAATGATTTTAATAACAGAATTAATAACTAAAAACTTTCAACATATTTAATGCAGACTATGTACCAAGTTCTGAGTAAATGATTTCAATAATTATCACTTAATCCTCATCACAGTCCAGTGAAGTGAATTTATCAATATAAAACAAAGTTAGGTGACTTGCTTAACCTCATACAGCTAATGAGAGTGTTGAGAGTAGATCCTAGGCCTGTCTGAACCAAAGCTATGTATTGTTAATTACTTCTATTCCCAGTAAAAATAATTGTATTGAAAAAGAGGCAAAATGCTTAAAGAGCATTACGTAGCCATCAGTCATTCTGCTAACTTCTAAGTATACACTTAGTAACGAGGTAGACATTAGGCCCACTTAGTTCTTGATATTTGAGGAACTTACTTTTTGATGGTGAAGTACTCGGCATGCAAATAAACACTTCAACAAAAAAAACAACCCTTTAAAAATGGGGATATTTATTATAGAGGGAACAAACAAGAGGTTGTGATAGAGAAAATAGGGAAGAAAAGGACTTGCATGACAGTAGTCCTGAATCTTTTTCTAAAGACATAACATTTAAATTAGCATAAAATAATAAGTACAAGTCAGCCATATGATAGAGGTTTTTGGAGAATGAGAAAGAAGGATTGAAGGAAGAGGAAAAAATATTGCTAGATTTAATAAAGTATGGAAGAGCTGTAATAGTTGAAGTATAAATGAAAAAAAGATTATATAGCTTGTGCATAATGAGCAAGGAAAAATTTCTAATAAAAGGAGAGAGACTATCAGAGGCTTTGAAGACCATAATAAGAAGTATATGTTTTATTCCATGCATAATGAGAAGTCATTTGAAGGTTGAAAATGGAGGGATTTTAGGGATTCATTTATTTATTCAGCACCTATTTACTGAATGCCTACTATGTACCAGGAAATGTCCTAAGTGGTGGAGAAACCACTGAACAAGAAACACAAAAAATTGTAGCCCCCAAGGAGGTTATATTCGACCTAGAGGGAAAGCTAAAAAAGAAACAAAACAAATCTTTCAAAAATACATGTTACCTTAGAAGTGAATAACTACTAAAACAGAAAATAAAGTGAAAAAATAGAATTGAGAATTACATTGTTGAGGAAGGTGATCATTGTGGCAATGGTTAAAATTTAAAGTTAAATTTTAAAGAGTTAAAATTTGGATAGGGTGGTCTTAGTTCAGAAGGTCACGTTTGAGTAAAGGTTTAAAGCAGATGAGGAAGCAGGATTTGTAGATATTGGAGGGAAGAACTTTCCAAGTAGATGGAATATTTAATGCAAAAGCTATGACATGGGTTCCTCTAAAGCAATGCGTGGTGGCCATGAAAATACGCTGATCACTGTGATGAGGATGGAGATCTGCAACATGTAATTTTGACCGAAAGACCTCCTATCATCCTGTCTAAAACTTTCTCAGGATTTCACTGCAGTGTGAGACTTCCTATCCAATCTTTCTGCTTTCCTTCTGTCTTTCCATAGGTGTGATCTTCATAAAAATATGAAGCCTTTCCCTGCCTTCTTATGCTTCCTCCTCTAACAAATCTGTTTCATGTCTAATCCATTTTGTTTAATTATCAGTGGTCATGAACTAAGAGCCAAGATGACATTTTGTATATAGAAGATGGGGGAAAATATAATAGGGATACATGACATAGAGTCATATATGGTAAGGAGTGCAAAATTTTCTAAATGATGTGGGTGACACTGGAAGGCTCTCAGCATTTCGTTTGTTGTATCATCTGATTTCTATTTTAACAGAGTCACTCTCGCTGCATTAGGAATAGACAGAAGCAGAAATAAAGAAGCAGAGAAACTTTTAAAGCTACCTTTGCAATAATCAAAATGAAATGTGATATAAGGTTTTCCCATTCAGAGATGGTGAGAAGTAGTCTGATTATGGATTTATATTTGCAGGTAGGGTTTCTAAAATTCAATGATGTGGGGGTATGAAGAAAAGAGAAGATCTAGGAACCCGTATTTCAGTTTAAGATATGTTAAATTTCTGAAGTTTATTAAACATTCAATGAAAATGGTTAGTAAACAGATACATGACTCTGAGTCCAGATAATTGGTCCTGGCCAAAGAATTAGATAGGGGCATTATCAACATATAAATCATAATTACAAATAAGAATGGAGGAGACCACCAAGGTGATGAAGTTAAATAGAAACGAAAAAAGTCCAAATGATTAAGACATAGTTAATGTAGCGTGGCCAAATGCAAATAATATGTACATCTATCTGGGACATTTGTAAGAGTAAAAGGGAAGACATAAATAATTATAATTAGGTAGCAAGTATAATAAGCAAAGATTGTTATGGGAAAACCAAGAGAGAATGTCAAGCAAGATAATAAGAATTGTTGGAGCAATTTCTTTGGGTAGGTTGTGTCATTTTGTTCCTCCAGGAAGAAAATGTTGGGTTGGGCGTAGAAGAAGTGCATTTGGAAGTGAGGTCATAATGCTTGTGAAAGTTAAAAAAGTGAGGAAGCAGGATTGGGCAAGTAAAATTTTCAGAATACGATGTAGATCTGATAACTATGAAAGCAAAGGAAGGAGGATGTAAGATTTAGAATAAAAAACCTCACATTGCTATACAGATTTATTAAAGTCTCGCCCAATCCAGTGGGAAAATCCAGGCCAAATACTGAATATTAGGCAAGTTTCCAGCATTGGAAACAATTGGCTAGAACCTAGCATCACGGCTCAGCCATTAGTTGAAAATTTTCCAGAGGTGTAAGGGCTGAGTTTAAAGACAGAGGTGAATCCTCAAGGCACTGACAGCTGGAGACTATCAGCTAGCTGCACTCCTCACTGCTAAACTAAGGCCAAATTATTTCTTAAAGGGATATTCAAGCAGTACATCTCCAGGCTGCTAGGGTAGGCAAAGATTATGGGATCTAATATACAAGTGAAAAAGTTTCCCTTAGCCGTGAGCACAGAGAGTTCATACAAAATAACAAGAAATAGAGCACAATATGGGAGCACAGATGCATGTAGGGTTTAGCTGTTGCTGGGAGTTTGTGTAAATTATTTTTTTATTGTTTTTATTTCCTCAGCAAAATAGAAAATGAGATCATCCACAGAGAGTGAGGATGGAGAGGAAATATATTAGGTCAAATAAAGAGGAAAACAAGACATATTTATCTAAAAAAAAGGAATGATGGATGGGTTAGGAAAATATGAGTTCTAGGCAGAATTTCAGATCTACTTGTGGTTTGATGATCACAAATGTAAAATGAGACCAACCAATGTATGTGCGATTTTCTTACAGCCATATTCAGTTGCATGAATTCAGGCACCAAATAGACAGACAGCTGGATATTATAAGAATTTGGTTTAGATAAGTGAGTATAAAGAAACAAAGGAAGAGCAAGAGAATCACAGGTTCACACAAAGTGGTGAATATAATGATTGAACATTATAGGAGAGTAAGGTGAGTGGAGTGATGAGAAGCTTATTTCCGTTTTAGAGTCAACAGGATCTGCGGATGTACTGATGTGGGAAATGAGGAAAAGGGAGACTGCTAGGTGTTTTTGCTTAAGCAACAGGGTGAATTCTGGTGCCATTTACTAAGATGAAAAAGGCAATAAGAAGTTGAGTACTAAATTAGGATGTCCTTTAAAGATATATAAATTCAAGGTGTCTATTACACATGGAGATATCAAGTAGGAAATTGTATACTTGAGTTCAGAGTTAATAATGGAGATATATGCTGAAATTAAAACTTTGGGAATTCTCATCATTTAATAATATTTAGCTGGGGATCCGGAGCAAGATGGCCGAATAGGAACAACTCCAGCCTCTAGCTCCCAGTGTAAGCGACACAGAAGACGGGTGATTTCTGCATTTTCAACTTAGGTACTGGGTTCATCTCACTGGGGAGTGCCGGACAATTGGTGCTGGTCAGCTGGTGCAGCCCCACCAGCGAGAGCTGAAGCAGGGCGAAGCATTGCCTCACCTGGGAAGCGCAAGGGGGAAGGGAATCCCTTTAGAAACTGAGCCACGCAACACCTGGAAAATCGGGTAACTCCCACCCTAAATACTGTGCTTTACCAAGGGTCTTAGCAAATGGCATACCAGGAGATTATATCCCACACCTGGCCAGGAGGGTCCCACTCCCACAGAGCCTCCCTCATTGCTAGCACAGCAGTCTGAGATCTAACTGCAAGTCAGCAGTGAAGCTGGGGGAGGGGCGCCCACCATTGCTGAGACTTAAGTAGGTAAACAAAGCCTCCGGGAAGTTTGAACTGGGTGGAGCTGACCACAGCTCAAGGAGGCCTGCCTGTCTCTGTAGACTCCACCTCTGGGGACAGGGCATAGCTAAAAAAAAAGCAGCAGAAACCTCTGCAAATGTTAATGACCCTGTCTGACAGCTTTGAAGAGAGCAGTGGATCTCCCAGCACAGAGGTTGAGATCTGAGAAGGGATAGACTGCTGGCTCAAGTGGGTCCCTGACCCCTGAGTAGCCTAACTAGGGGACATCCCCTACTAGGTGCAGATCGACACCTCGCACCTCACACAGCAGGGTACACCCCTGAGACGAAGCTTCCAGAGCAAGAATCAGACAGCAGCACTCGCTGTTCAGCAATATTCTATTTTCTGCAGCCTCCACTGCTGATACCCAGGCAAACAGGGTCTGGAGTGGACCTCAAGCAATCTCCAACAGATCTACAGCTGAGGGTCCTGACTGTTAGAAGGAAAACTAACAAACAGAAAGGACACCCACACCAAACCCCATCAGTACATCACCAGCACCAAAGACCAAAAGCAGATAAAACCACAAAGATGGGGAAAAAGCAGGGCAGAAAAGCTGGAAATTAAAAAAATCAGAGTGCATCTTCCCCTCCAAAGGAACGCAGCATGTCGCCAGCAACGGATCAAAGCTGGATGGAGAATGACTTTGACAAGTTGAGAGAAGAAGGCTTCAGTCTATCAAATTTTTCAAAGTTAAAGGAGGAACTATGTACCCAGCGCAAAGAAACTAAAAATCTTGAAAAAAGAATGGAAGAATGGATAACTAGAATAATCAATGCAGAGAAGGCCATAAACAAACTGACAGAGATAAAAACCATGACACGACAAATACGTGACAAATGCACAAGC
>NW_012114722.1:5899249-5940733 GCF_000951035.1 Colobus angolensis palliatus | reverse complement strand
AGTGACAGACTGGATTAAGAAAATGTGACACATATACACCATGGAATACTATGCAGCCATAAAAAAGGATGAGTTTGTGTCCTTTGTAGGGACATTGTTGCAGTTGGAAACCATCATTCTCAGCAAACTATTACAAGAACAGAAAACTAAACACCGCATGTTCTCACTCATAGGTGGGAATTGAACAATGAGATCATTTGGACTCGGGAAGGGGAACATCACACACCAGGGCCTATTATGGGGAGGGGGAGGGGAGAGGGATTGCATTGGGAGTTATACCTGATGTAAATGACGAGTTGATGGGTGCAGCACACCAACATGGCGCAAGTATACATATGTAACAAACCTGCACGTTGTGCAAATGTACCCTAGAACTTAAATTATTATTATTATTATTTTTTTTTGAGACGGAGTCTCGCTCTGTCACCCAGGCTGGAGTGCTGTGGCTCGATCTCAGCTTACTGCAAGCTCCGCCTCCCGGATTCATGCGATTCTCCTGCCTCAGCCTCCTGGGTAGCTGGGACTACAGGCGCCCGCCACCTCGCCTGGCTAGTTTTTTGTAGCTTTTTTAGTAGAGACGGGGTTTCACCATGTTAGCCAGGATGGTCTCGATCTCCTGACCTCATGATCCGCCCGTCTCGCCCTCCCAAAGTGCTGGGATTACAGGCTTGAGCCACCACGCCCGGCCAGAACTTAAATTATTAAAAAAAAAAAAATTTAGCTATAAGAAGTTTTGAAAATAATTTTTGCAAGATTATAGAGAACAAACACTACTGGTCCCAAAAATGGCTTTTGTAAGAGCAAGATAAAGAAGCAGAAAATGGGGCAAGAGGAGCAATGAATGGAGATTTAGAAGTTGGGGTCACAGGCTTGAGGGGAAAACTAGGAGGGTGTGGAGTCACGGGATTCAAGAAAGGAACGTTTCAAAAGTGACAATTTGGTGAGCTGTCTCGTAATTGAATATAAAGAGAGAAGTATTAAAAATATGAAACTTATTGGTGATATTGGAAAAAGTAGTCTTTTTTTTGAAAGGAAATAGAAGCCAAATAGGAATGAATCGGCAAATGACTTTGGGATTGATATGAGTCGGATTTAATCACCTCCTAACTGCTCACATAAATAAAAAAACAATTTTCAAACTTGTAAAAATACATAGAATAAAATATCCAAGGGCTAACAAAAAAATAAAAGGAAACTAACAATGTAATAGGGCCTAAAGCTAAATGATAATAGGAAGCCAAGGCTGATTAGAAGCAGCGGAGGCCAGAGGATTAACACTCATAATATGGATGGGTGCCAAATGTAACCCACAAATGATAGCTTGTTATGAATGCCTCATTATATTAAGACAAAGGATGGATTCTAGCATCGTGTCTATGCACTGACGCTAAACAGCACTCTCCCATGAACCTGGGTTACACTGTCAGGGACCCATATGGAGCAGAGCCAACTAGGTTAGACTGTGAAATTAACCTACATAACACAGGTATGGTGGCTGAAATCGCACTATTAGAACAGGGAAGGAGCCCCAAAACACAATTCTAAGACCAAGTCAGGAGCCATATGGCCAGGAAAGCCAGAATATGGCAAATGTGCCACATCCCAGAATAGGTAAGAATAACTGATAAGAAAAAAAACTCTCAATAGAGATGCTATCACTAAAAAAATCACAAAAGCAAAAATGCAAGCAGTACTATGAGAAATGATTATAACCTTTTCCCCACAGAAAAGTATCATATTTAAGAACATACAGATAATTAAGAAATCTGAAATAAATTGCTTATTCAACATTTTAAGTTAATGTCTAACACACACAAAATTTTAAAGAGATTCCCCATCATCCAACTTCAGAAATTACCACCACCATTCTGTCAATCTTTCTATTCTTCATTTCACAATTATTAATGCTAATTTATTTCAGAACAAGTGGAAAACGTTATGCCATTTCACACATATATATTTTAGAATACAACTAATAGATAAGGACTTAATACTTCTTTAATACCCCTTCCTACTCAATCTGTATTTTAGTCCGGGTTCATTTGTTTAAAATTAGAATCATGGTAGGAGCTGGAGCAACAAAAGGGGGCATTGGCTGCTGGAGACAGAAGGGGAGTGGTAGAATTACCTTGGATTCTTCATTCACTGGGGCTTCCATTCTCCCATCACTGCCTCCAATTGTTCAAACCCAGCTAGAATCCAGGAATACGGAAAGAAAATCTTTAGGGGTCTTGCAATTTGCTATGCAAAAAAGAACAAGGGGAAGGGCAAGAATGGATCTAAAGGCAAAATAGTCTCAGACTAGCACAAATGTAGCAATTTAAGCTTTTAAATAAATAAACCTGGACCATACACTTCTAATTATAGATGAGTTGTAATATCTTTTAATATCTGAGAACAAATGTCTCCCCTTTGATCTCCTTTTACAGGATTTTACTCGTCACTCTAATGAATTATTTTTTATTCGACTTTTACTTTAAGTTCAGGGGTATATGTGCCAGATGTGTAGGTTTGTTACATAGGTAAATATGTGCCATGGCAGTTTGTTGCATAGATCCTCTCATCACCTAGGTATGAAGCCCAGTATCCATTAGCTATTCTTCCTGATGCTCTCCCTTTCCCCACCACATCCCCGACAGGCCCCAGTGTGGTGTTCCTCCCATGTGTACATGTGTACTCATAATTCAGCTCCCACTTGTAAGTGAAAACATGTGGTGTTTGGTTTTCTGTTTCTTCATTAGTTTGCTGAGGATAGCGGCCTCCAACTCCATCCATGTCCCCTGAAAGGACACGGTCTCATTCCTTTTTATGGCTGCATAGTATTCTATGGTATATATGTACCACATTTTTTAAAAATCCAGTTTTTTAACTGGATTTACCACATTTTTTAAAATCCAGTCTATCATTGATGGGAATTGGGAAATAATAAATTTTATAATTATCTTCTCTGGCTTCAGTTACAAAAATATATCTTTCCATTTCCTCAAATCTATGTGTGTGCCAATAAGGAGTGTTTTTTTAAAGCTTTCTTTGTGTAGGTTTTGGACATTTCTTGTTAAGTTTACGCCTAGTTTGTTTTATTATCATTATTTTACTAATTTAAATGGCACTTTCTCTTCTATCTTGCTAATTTTCTACATATGAAGATCAATAGTTTATCTATGTTAATTTTACTTTGCTGGATCCTTTTGTTTTTAGTAGTTTTTCCTTTGATTCTGTTGGATTTCCAAATATGCAATGTAATCATCTGTGTAAAGAAGTTGTTTTTATCTTTCTTTTTCAATTATTACATTGCAATTATTTTCTCTTATTCAAATTATTGGCCAACAATGACAATCTAATGTTGAGTAAAAATGGAAATAGTTTTCGTTTTTGTCTTGTTCATAACATCAACAGGAGTGTCCCTAGTTTGTCTAATAAGTAAGATGTTTGTTTGGGGGTTTACTTATACACACACACAGGCACACCATGTGTGTTTATTTTAAAAATATAATATTATGTATCTATTCAATTAAGTGTATTTGTCTTCCTCTTAGTTCATCAAAATTACTAATTATTTGTTTTAATCAAGATTATCACACCATTTGAGCTCCACTAACATGAAATCTCAAATTAGATTACTTTTTTTGGTTAAAAATTAAACATAGTTTTATTAAATAACATTGAGGGAAACAGCACTGCTGAGATGAAATGATAGCAATGGGAATTGTCAGTAGAATTCTTTTTTGAGGCGGAGTCTCGCTCTGTCGCCCGGACTGGAGTGCAGTGGCCCGATCTCAGCTCACTGCAAGCTCCGCCTCCCGGGTTTACGCCATTCTCCTGCCTCAGCCTCCCGAGTAGCTGGGACTACAGGTGCCCACCACCTCGCCCGGCTAGTTTTTTTTTTTGTATTTTTAGTAGAGACGGGGTTTCACCGTGTTAGCCAGGATGGTCTCGATCTCCTGACCTCATGATCCGCCCGTCTCGGCCTCCCAAAGTGCTGGGATTACAGGCTTGAGCCACCGCGCCCGGCCAAGATTCTTAAAGCAATACTTAATTCAGAACTGAACAATAATTTCACATGCCATGCTCAAACATTGTAACAGGTTTGCATATGATAACATCCCCCAAAATTATGAGTTATTTTAATTTCATCCTATAGGTTGCTGTCATACTGTTATTTCCACAATTAATTTTTTTTTAATTTAAAAACTTTTACTTTGGGTTCAGGGTACATGTGCAGGTTTGCTATATAGGTGAATTGCCTGTCACGGTGGTTGGGTGTGCAGATGACTTTGTCACCTATGCAATAAGCACAGTATGTGATAGGTAGTTTTTGGACTCTCACCCTCCTCACTGAGGTTTCCTTCTTTGTGTCCATGTATACTTAACGTTTAGCTCCTACTTATGAGTGAGAACACTCATAAGTAGTATTTGATTTTCTGTTACAAGTAATCCATGTTAAAGAACGATTACTCAGGGGTTTTTTGTCTTCAAAAAATCAGCTTAGGGCTTTGTTGTTCTATTTTATTACTTTTTTCTAGTTCACTTTTTCCATTTCTCTATTTTAACTTATTTTCCTCTAGCTTCTTTCAATTTACATTATATATTTTTCTAATTTTTAGGCTAGGGGTTTAATTTTTTTCTTTTTTCTTTATTGATATTCCAATTAGATTCACTTTCCTCTGAGGACTTTTTTATTAGTTTATCTAATCTATAGACTCTAACACGACATAAAATTTGGAAACATGGCAATTTTAGCTTGAATATGTGCTTTGGCAAAAAAATATATATATATTAATAGAGCTCAATATATTCCAGGTACAAGCATCTTCAACAGTTAAAAAAATTATATCTAGTTGTATTTCATTATGATCTGAAATTGCTGATTTGTATTATTGCAAATTTGTTAATGTATTGAGCTTTCTATAAGATCAATATACCATCAATTTTTATCTATATTACATATGCACTTGAAAAATGAGTATTTTCAAATGTTGATATATATTCATAAGATCTAAAACATTGGTCATATTTGAATCTTTAAATATATTTAATAACTCTTACACAAGAGGTTTCTTTTGGAATGAAAGATGTGTGGTAATATCAGCATCTTATATTTATTATAGTTTCTAATTTATAAACTCTGCTGTATCACTAAATGTATATTAATTACTATTATTTACTATTATATATTGGTTACTATTATATATTAATTGTGAATTTTATGATTTAGCCTTATAAACTGTATTTGTCCCATTTAATGACTAAAATATACACTACCTTATCTGACATCAGAATCATAAGCCTGATTTTTAATTTGCATTTATCTGGTATACATTCATTCTTTTATACTAAATTTTTGTAATCTTGTTTTGGGTGTGTCTTATGTATATAACTGAATTTTTCTTCGTTAGAAAATCTTATTATTTTACTTTATGGATTATTCAATGTCATTTATATTTGTTGGTATGACTTATATGTTTGTTCTTAGTTACATTATATTTTAAATTGTCTTTATATATGGAGATACATAATATTATGGAGTCCCACTTTTGCTTTCTTGTTTATTTCTCATAATTTTTTTGGTATTAGGAAGGTTTATATTTTGTTGGAATAGTAACCTTTATACTATATACCTTCGTATAATGCCTTCTGTCTCGTTTTAGATGCTCTTTGTCCCTAAATCTTATGTGCTAACGATTTTTCTTTCTCACTCCATACTTTGACTTCACTATCTAATTTAAAGTTGTTTTCTTGTATACCCAGGTTTAAACCTATGACAGGGAAAATGAGGTTATTATACTTTCCATATATTTTATCCATACTGGATAAAATTTTCCAGGTAAAGAGTATGTCTCTCAATATATAGATTCAGGTATTATCTTAGTAAAGTTTTCTTGAGTTATAGTTCTTAGTGATCTTTCAGTTTCATTGCTTTGATTTTCTTTCTTCAGGGAATCCAATTTTATGTCTTCTATCTCTAATTTGACTATCTAATGTATCTGTTATTTTCTCTCTTGAGTTATTAATTTAGGCAAGTCAGTAGAAGATAAAATAAATATGCCTCATAAAAATCTAGAAAAATAGCTGACCTCACTCTTAATCAGGGAGATGCAGATTGAAATAACCAAAAGACATTTTTATTGTGTGTACAAAACATTTTTTAAAAAGTTTCATCATACCTGGTGCTAGTGAGTTTCTGGGGCAATGGGAATTCACATGATTCACAGTTGATGAGAATGTAAATTGGTACAATTGCTTCAGAGGCAATTTGGAAATATCTAGTAAAGTTGAATGTTTTAATTTTTTGATTCAAGAATGTCACTTCTAGGTATATGACATAGAAAAACCCTCACACAGGTGCACAATTACATTTAGTAAGCACTGTGTGAAATAGGCAAAAATAGGAAATGACACAGATTTTGATCACTAATGAACTGCATCATTTGCATGTGACACATTCATACCATATAATAATTCACACAGCAGTAAAATTTGAATTAATTATCCCAACCTGGATTGATATAAAAATAAATTATGAGTGAGAAAACTAAGTCGCAAAACAACTAGAAAATGTCAGAGCATTTAATTATATTAAATTAGTAATAATTCATTAAACACACATTCATTTAAATGCTTGCTACATGACAAGCACTAAGAGAGAAAATGGGTTTAGTACAAACACAAGTAAAACATAACTCTTGTCTTTGAAGAGAACATAGAATATACAAGACGATAGACAGACAAAGGAATGATAACAAGATAAATGCTATCAGGATAACTAGATAAATGCCATAATGAACGTGTGCATAAGGAGTGTAAGAACCCAGGGGGATCATCTACACTGCCTGGGGTAGATAAAAACTTCACGGTAAAGGGTGCCCTTTCTTGGATAGTACTCTGTTCTTTAGGCTGGCTCATGAAGGGTCACCTTACTCTATCTGTCTTTGCCCTTTAAAAACGTCATCCCTTTCTCCTTATTTTGATTTTTTAAGCAACAGAAG
Source organism: Colobus angolensis palliatus (assembly GCF_000951035.1). Lineage (NCBI taxonomy): Eukaryota > Metazoa > Chordata > Mammalia > Primates > Cercopithecidae > Colobus > Colobus angolensis. The sequence continues at coordinate 5,933,747 of NW_012114722.1, read as the reverse complement.
ATGGAACTGTGAAGATGTAGACGTGGGTCATAGGAAGAAGTAGTGTTTGTATGGTTTAATCTTTGTAAATTAGGAACTGCTCACACAACTTGACTGCAACAAGATCTTCATTTAGTAGTCCAGAAGAAACAATAGTAAAAGTTACACAGAAATGGTCTTTCCCAAAGAGGAACACATATTCGGGATATACTTTTTGGGTAAGTAGTTGGTGATAAGATAGCGATGGCCATGATTTCATGCATCATGATTGTACTCTTAGATAATTATTCTAGAGTATTAAATATATCATAGAGTTACAGTCACAGTTTATTTTTCTGAAAATTAAAAAAAGTAACTCTAGTCACTAACCTAAGTTACGTTATAATTAGTGTGAGTTATTTTATGTGTTGACTTCTCTATTGAATGAGAATCCCAGAAGAGTTCACTGTTTGTAAGGCAGTTTATATAGGCATATAGAAATTTAAATTTGTGTATGTGTGTCTTGAAGTTTAGCTAGACGTATTTTCTTAAATGTAAACAAACAGATGGAATGATTCCTGCAGCCATAGAGAATTAACTCTAGAAAAATCAGTAACATTCTTCTGACATTGCAAGTCATCTGATCAATCAGTGTTGCAATGTTAACCAAATGAGGCCTTTATAAAGGGTTTAATTCTCTTTGAGAAGTTGCAAAACATGGCACAGAGTGAGGTGTTCATTTGAATAAGCTGATATGGACCATCTATAGTGAGATTCTTCTCTGTGTGTGTGTGCCTGTGTGTGTGTGTGCGCATGTGTGTATGTGTGTGCTCTTCCTTTCCTTTCCTTTGCATTCTTTCTAACTCAGATGCATACAACTGAATTGATGAAAATTCTTTGTTTATCACACATTACCTTCACTGGTTCATGAATTACCTGCTTCTAATTATTTCTTCATTTACTTTTAATGATGCAATAAATAATAGTTTACCCACCAACCAATACCAAAATCTAGCACTTTGAGAAAATTCTAATTTAACAATACAGTTCCTTAATGCATCTCCCCAAACAAGATTAGGTCCTGTAAACCTGAAATATATCTTCATTGTTTCCTGGATTTCTTTTTAGATGGTTTTATTATATTTATATGTAGCCTTACTTTTTAAATTTAGTTTTATTTTAACTGTATTGAAAGCAGGTACTATTCTGTAAGTAACCTTTAAGGTCTTCTTGCACATATTATTGCCAAGCTTTATTCATATTGTCTAATGCTTAAGATATTATTTATTTACATTTTATAAGCACACCCAAAGCATCTTTATATCATTTTATGCATATGTAGATATTGACACTGATGTATAGTATGTGTTTACATATATACTATATGTATATACACATACAATGTTTTTCACAGTTTTATACACACACAGACATCACTTGCTTTCCAAAATGTTACTACTTATTCACTATAATGACTTCTAAAAATTTGCTCTGAATTTACTAAGTAAAAATCCTATCATAATAGTCTACATGGATACATTTTGGCTTTGCATAAGTCCTGATGAAAGGGTGTAGAGTGGACTGCAGTTATAGTTCAGCAATTGTCTAGATAGGGTCATGTCCATGCTCACATTATGTAAATGTGTTTTGTGTCATCACAATTATCTTCCCCAAGCTGTCTAAAACTCCCTGACATTTTTTCTCTTTATAAATCCAAGTCTTTGCTTTCTCTAGAAGCTTGTGGTGACTACAAGTTTTTACTTTACAGATAATCTTTAGCACTGAAACATATTATATTATGTTTGTTGCAGTGTGAATGGATGATTTTTGAATCAATTACTCTACATTATTGTTGATTAACTCTACACAAATGTAACCACCCAAAAAGTTGATTAAGCAATAAGTAATTAAGTAATTTGTTTTGTGAATACTTTATATTATGTAGAAATTCTTTCTGGATTGTTGTATAGGTATTTAAAAGTGTTTCAGTGATGTTGAGAAAATTCCTTGAATATTTAACGAATTGGGAAAATATTACTTTTTATTATAAATGATAGAATATGTACATCTGTCTGCTATCATACATACATACACATATATGGTAAAAGTATGAAGAATACACACACACATATGCATTTGAAATACAAGTATAAAAACATGAACTAAAATGGCACACCAAATTCATGACATTTGGAGAGAGAAGGAAGGGAAAGGGATAGAGATAAAAGATTTTGGGTGTAATTACAAAGGTTTATTTCTTTAAAATACAAAGAAATTTGAGGCAATTTTGGCAAACGTTAATATCTATTTCAAAGTAATTGTGGATATATAGATGTTTATTGTATTACATTCTTTAATTTTCCTGTTTGAAACATTTCCTAAACAAAACTAAAGATAATGAATGTTGAACATCTAGTCTCGTATCAGAAATACTCTGATATGATTTCTTTCAAATTGTCATTGATTGGAAAATTCTTTAGCAAATTTGAAACTAATTTAGGCTTAATGACTCTTGCAATCTGAGAATGATACGTTCTACCATTATCATTATTATATAATAGCCTTTCTACTTACTAATCTATTTTACTTTTATTAATGTTTAAAACTGTGATTCAGGTATGAATCACTTACACTCATGTTGATAATGCACAAGTTTTCTTGCAATAATGAAAATTGACACTAGTGTATTATTTTAAAATGACTCATTGGTAATATTTATGTAGTATTTCCTCACATAATTTGAAAGTGCTGCCTCAGAATCGACAAACACGAGCACTTGCTAGAATCATGACATGAATGTTTAACTCTCATTTAGGTTAGTCACGCTTTGCTAGTAATACAAATGACTCCATTATGCAGCAATGGTCTGTGAAAGTGAGGATCACTATACCATCACCAAGTTGCAATATTGCTTTGGACCATTACTACAGAATGCAATAATGGTTTTTCATAAGTAACATCGTGGTGATGATGAGACAGCAACAGTCAGGATTAATTTTTCGCATTATATATAAACTACCTAGAACATTCAAGACTTTTACATTTATACTTTAACATTTATTTTTAATTGAAAAACAAAAATTATATAAATGTATTATGAACAACATTTTTGAAATATGTATACATTGTGAAATAGCTAAATTGAGCTAAATAAAATATCACATACTTATAATATTCCTTCACATACTTATAATGTTTTAATATTGGAAACATTTGAAAATTTCCTATCTTAGCACTTTTCTAGAATACAATATTTTTTATTAAGTACAGTCACCATGTTGCACAATAGATCTCCTGAACATATTTATACTTACATTTTAAAATGACACATTGTTTCATTAATATATTTCATTTCATTACTATGGAATTGTGAGTTTTGTTCAAGTAAAAATTCTGAAATTTGCTTTCTCAACTATATTATTTTATAGCTACAACTTTCCTAAAATGACACACATTGGAAATGAATGTATGGCATGGTAGAATAGTCTCATTCCTATTTCTCATTAAAGTAATAATTGTTGATGATTACCTTCTTTTGTCAAGTATATCCATAGTATTATAGGATAATCAAAGACTACTTGGATCATAACAACTTCATCTTAAAAAAAAATCTTCCAGTTTTGCTTTTAGTATTTCCTAAAGTCAAAGAAAAGACATAAACACAGCCATATTAAATGTCTGAAGTAAAACCTGGAGTACTAGAACAGAAGAAAAGTATGGTAGGTTAGGAACAAGGTAAGAAAATTGGTATACTTCTTGGCTGGGTGCTGTGGCTCACGCCTGCAATCTCAACACTTTGAGAGGGCGAGGCGGGCAGATCACCTGAGGTCAGGAGTTCGAGACCAGCCTGGCCAACATAGTGAAACCCTGTCTCTACTAAAAATACAAAAAGTAGTCAAGCGTGGTGGTGGGCACCTGTAATCCCAGCTACCCAGGAGGCTGAGGCAGGAGAATCACTTGGACCTGGGAGACAGAGGTTGCAGTGAGCCGAGTTAGTGTCACTGCATCATTCCAGCCTGGGTGACAAAGCAAGAAACTGTATCAAAAAAAAAAAAAAAAAATTGGTATACTTCCTAATGGGTCACAAAAACATCTAATTCCACCATTACAAGCCAGGAGAAAAGTTTTCAACTTCTATTGCCTTTGAAACACATGCCTATTCCCTTGTATGATGACAGAGGGTTTGGGAACAGATTGTGTATCAATAGCTGGAAAGTTTTCAGTACTGGAATGGTAAATTAAAGGAAAAACAACTCTGTACTGATCATATTAAATACTGGTGCAGAGCCATATATATTTTGCTAATGAGGAAGTAGATTAGATTTTATTTATTTATTTATTTATTTATTTATTTATTTATTTATTTATTTATTGATGCAGTTTCACTCTTGTCACTCAGGCTGGAGTGCAGTGGCATGATCTCGGCACACTGCAACCTCCGCCTCCCACGTTCAAGCTATTCTCCTGCCTCAACCTCCCGAATAGCTGGGACTACAGGCTTGTGCCACCACACCTGGCTTATTGTTTTGCATTTTTTTTAGTAGAGACAGAATTTCACCACGTTGGCCAGGATGGTCTCGAACTGCAGACCTCGTGATCCGCCCGCCTCAACCTCCCAAAGTGCTAGAATTACAGGCATGAGTCACTGCGCCCGGCCACAGATGAGATATTTTTAAAAGACTAAGATCATTTGACTTCATGCAAGAATCTTCCAAATAGGGTCAGAACATGGTGATTGAAGAGAATTAACTTTTAGCGAGCTTGATAGGTACTGGCTAAATAATTTAAACTATTTTAAATTATTTAGTTTTCAAAATAATCTTATGAGGTGCTACACAAATTTTGTCTGAGGTTCAGACAAACTAAAATCCTTGTGCAGCAGATCAAAGCTTGATAAAAATTAGGCCTGAATTCAAAATTAATTTTGTTAACTCCCAGTTAGCCTCATTTTTGTGAATAAGGCAACTAATCTTTGTGATGGAATCTGATTCAGTAACAACACAAACAGTGTGAAAACAAGAGTTCTGCAAGTTTCTAGGTCATGTACTACTTCTGATGATAGCCATAGAATAATTAACAAACTAAGTAGAGTGAGATAAACATCATCTTTTCTCTGGTTTGTTACAGAAACACACATGGAACAAAGTCTCTGAACTTTGTTACAGAAACACACAAGGAAAGTCAAAATACGCAAGTGTTGTTCTCCCACCTCAGTGAACAGCCATAAACCTATTCCAATAGTGACCTTCAGGAGAAAAATATCGCCATGTTAGGTTGAAAATACCTAAAACAACAGTCAATAGCAGCTTTTCCTTTGACCTGAGAGAATTAATCTATACCAGGCCTGAAATTAAGGTTTAATACTAAGTGCTACCACAACATCCAGCATGCACTGGAAGGTCTGTGAATAGCCTAACTGCAAATTCCCCTCTCCATTTTTTATTATTTTATTACATCTTTATATCTTATGTATATATTTTATTCCCACAGATAAGGTCACCTAGCCCAACAATACTCCTTAGCAAAAGGACCAGGAGGAGTTCTTACTTCCCTGAGTAATAGTTTTTAGTCTCCTGCTGGCTAGTGAAATTATTCAAACAAGCTGATCTCTTCTGCCAGTGAGAACCAAGAGGCACCTCACTTTCTTGATACTACAAAGCATTCATTCTGCTTCAGAATGCAGTCCCTGTGTAGACACGACTGGTGTGTGATATCTTCTTCCTCTGGGCTGTGAGTACATGTGGTGAATAAACTGCTGTCAATCACATCCTTCCAGTGTCATATGTCCTGCGGTTGGTTATCTCCATAACCCTAGGGCAGAAATCCTTTCCTCAACAATGAGATACATAGGAGGCAATTTAAAAAATAACAGCACAGAAGTCTCATTTATATGGTGAAGAAGTAGAAACTCTACATGAGATGTGCTAAGTAAACATGAATATTTATATATGTGTCTGGGCATTTTAAATATATTTCTTGGGTTACTACTATTTACCAAGCATTGTGCTACTACTAAAGAGATAGTGAAAAAAAATAGTCACAGTCCTTGGCTTTTAGAGAGTTAATAATTGTCAATACTACAAAGTTTACTAATTCCTTATGCTTCAGTCATGTCCCATAATTTAGTTTTTGTATTCCAACTAGATTTTGAGTTCTATAAGATGTTCCTTTAATCACTTCCATAGAGTTTGTGTTCAATATATGTAGTTGATTGATTCATATGTACTAAATATTTATTAAAATATGTCTGGTGACATCATAAAGGTATATGGTGAACTTTGCTACTATAAAGGAATTAAACGATGGGGTTGAATTGAATTTCATTTTTTTCTCACTGTTAAGATATATTCAATTAACTTTAATAATAAATGAGAATAAGAATTATGTTTTGAATAATGACTTGTATTTTAACATATTTTAGGTAAACTTGAGTGGTAAGTCCCTTTATTTTTCCTGTCTGCTTCAAGTATTTACATGGTAGAGGTATTTAAAATATTCCAAATAGTTTAATACTATAGTAAATACATGAGAAAATGATAAGCATTCCTACAGTCAGCCTGCCAGTAGTGCTTAATGCTACTGCATAATTATGGACAAATATAAAAGAAGTAAACAGCCCAATCCCTGACATAAAGATTAAAGATACTCAAATTATCTCAGACTGTCCCACCAGAAGTTCTGTATCAACTTGAGTACTACGTATTTACTTAGAATTAGGTCGTATTAGCATTTCAACTCAGCCTATTTCTTTCCATCACAAAACAACTCAAGTGGGACCTTCTTCTACCTCTTAGCTCTTCAAAAATATATTTATATGGTATCTATTAGGCTTTATCTAAATTTTACTGGATCCACATTGCTTTTAAAACTCTAAATAAGGAGAATAAAAAATACATATCACCAAGAGAATCATGAAGCATCTGCTTCTCTTAGGATCCAGTCTAGAAATTCCCTGCCAAATCTCCAAACCATTTGCTCTCTGGCCAGACTCCTTGAAATTCAGAATTTAAGAAATTCATCATCCCTTCCTTTTTTATTTAGTCTATGTATTACATACACTTTTGAAATTGAATCACATGATATTCCTTTTCTATAATTGTCAATTATAGCAACTGGCTGGAAAGAATAAACTGCCAGTTTTATTTCAAGTTGCTCATCTTTAATTCAGGCCTTAACTCAGACTTGAATGACTATTGGCTTAGAGACCCCAAACCACAGCCAGACTTATATTTAGTAGAATTTTCAGAAACTTCTAGTGTTCCTTATCCCTCCCTGACTCAAGGCAATAATATATCTGTCTTAATTGAAAGTTTAAGACTAATTCATCTTCACTATGATATGTTTCATACTTTTCAGTGCCTTTCCCATCAGAAAAGAATTGCTAATAAGAACAACAACAACAAAAAGAAACTAGTCAGTTCCCATACAAATATTTATGCCTTAAGACAAGACACCACTCCTATTCAATATGGTACTGGAATTCCTAGCCAGAGCAATCAGGCAAGATAAAGAAATAAAGGGCATTTAAATAGGAAGAGGAAGCCAAATTATCTCTGTTTGCAGACAACATGATTCTATATCTAGAAAACCCCATAGTCTAGGCCCAAAAGCTCCTTTAGCTGCTGAACAAATTCAGCAATGTTTCAAGATACAATACCAATGTATAAAAATCACTAGCATTTCTATACTTCAACAACAGCCAAGCCAAGAGCCAAATCAGAAAGACAATCCCATTCACAATTGCCAAAAAAAGTGTAAAATACCTAGAAATGTAACCAATCAGGGAGGTGAAAGATCTCTACAAAGAGAATTATAAAACACTGCTCCAAGAAATAAAAGAAGACACAAACAAATGGAAAAACATTACATGCTCATGCATAGGAAATATAAATATTATTAAAATAGCTATACTGCCTAAAGCAATTTACAGATTCAATGGTATTCATATTAAACTACCAACAACATTCTTTACAGAACTAGAAAAAACTATTCTAAAATTTATATGAAACCAAAGGAGCCCGAATAGGAAAGGCAATCCTAAGCAAAAAGAACAAACCTGGAGATAGCACATTACCCAACTGCAAACTATACCACACGGCTACAGTAACCAAAACAGCATGGTACTTGTACAAAAACAGAAACATAGACCAATGGAACAGAATAGACAGCCCAGAAATATGGCCACACACCTATATCCACTTGATGTTTGACGAAACAGACAAAAACAAGCAATGGAGAAAAGACTTCTTATTCAATAAATGGTGCTTGGAGAACTGGCTAGCCATATGCAAAAGGTTGAAGCTGGACCCTTTCCTTAAACCATATACAAAAATTAGCTCAAGATTAAAGACTTAAATGTAAAACACAAAACTACAAAAACCTGGAAGACAACCTAGGTTATACCATTCTGGACATAGAAACAGGCAAAGGTTTCATGACAAAAAAAAAAAAAAAAAAAATCACAACAAATGCAAAATTTCACAAATGAGATCTAATTAAACTTAAGAGTTTCTGCACAGCAAAAGGAACTATCAAGAGAGTAAACATATAACCTACAGAAAGGGAGAAAATACGCATCTGACAAAGGTCTAATATCCAGCATCTATAAAGAGCTTAAACAAATTTACAAGAGAAGAACAAACCACCCCATTAGAAAGTAGGCAAAGGACATGAACAGATACTTTTCAAAAGAATATATACATGTGGCCACGAGTACATGAAAAAAAACAAGCTCCAGATTACTGATAATTAGAGAAATGCAAATCAAAACCATAATGAAATACCACCTCACACCAGTCAGAATAGCTGTTATTAAAAAGTGAAAAAAAAAAAAAAATAACAGAGGCTAGCAAGGTTGCAGAGAAAGGGGACACTAATACACTGTTGGTGGGTGCATAAATTAGTTTAACCATTGCAAAAACCTGTATGGTGATTCTTTAAAGAGCTAAAAGCAGATCTACCATTTGACACAATTACATTACTGGGTATATACCCAGAGGAATATAAATCATTCTACCAGAAAGACACATGCATGCAAATGTTCATTGCAGCTCTATTCACAATAGAAAAGACATGGAATCAACCAAAATGTGCATCAATGACAGAATTGTATAAAGGATATATGACACATACACACCACGGAATACTATGCAGCCATAACAAAGAATGAGAGCATATATTTTGCAAGAACATGGATGGAGTTGGAGGCCATTATGCTTAGCACACTAATGCAGGAACAGAAAACAAAAATCAGCATGCTCTCATTTATGAGTGGGAACTCAATTATGAGAATTTATGAACACAAAGAAGAAAACAACAGACACTGGGGTGTACTTGAGGGTAGAGGGTGGGAGGAGGAAGAGAAGCAGAAAAAATAACTATTGGTTACTGGGCTTAATACTTGAGTAATGAATTAATCTGTACAAAAAACTCCTGTGACACAAGTTTACCTATGTAGCAAACCTTCACATGTACCCCCAAACCTAATATAAATGTTTTTTATTTTTTTATTTTTTTAGAATAAGATACCATGATGCACCCATTAGAATGGGCAAATTCCAGAACACCGACAACAACAAATGCAGACAAGGATGTGAAGCAAGAATAACTCATTCACAGAGGATTTTTAGAACAGTGAAATTATTCTATATGATACGGTAATGGTGAATTTGTGTCATTGTACATAGAATGTGCATGTCAAGGTCCGTAGAATGTACAGCAACAGGAATAAACTCTGGTGAAAACTACAGCTTTAGGTGATAACGATGTGTCAACATAAGTTCATCAATTGTGACAAATGTATCCTTGCAGTACAGAATATTGATGGTGGGGAAGGATTAGATGGAGAACAGGTGGGCAGGGGATATGTGGGAACTCCTATACTTTCTGCTCAATTGTATTGTGGACCTAAAACTACTCCAAAAAATAAAGTTTATTTAAAAAAATAAAAAATATATATATTTATGCCTAAATATTCAACTACTTACTATTTAATTTAAAAAAAAAAAAGCATGGACTTACTTTTACAATTCAAATTGTTTTAAGAAAATATACCTGTGTAATTCAAGTGAGTTACTAATTGGCTAATAAAAATGCCAGTGTATCTATTGTAGAAATCTCATTTTCACCATTCTGGCTATTTACTTTCAAATATCCTGTGTTTACATTGTGTAGATAATTGAACTGACAAAACAGACATTGTGCAATTATTAGAAAATTATTTTGTAATAAATATTTAGAATATACACACAATTCTAAATTTTTTTATAGAAGCATTCCAACTAGAATGCACTACTAGTATTTCACTTTAGGATGACTATAATTCCATTATTTCATCAGAATATATGTATCTTATACATATTTTTTCCACTTTACCTTCATAAGGCAATTGAATTTTTAAAAATATTACTGTAAAACACATTAATCTGTCTCTTAACAGGTCCCCGTTGTCAAAATTTATTCTGTATCTGATGAATGATGCATTTAATATGTAGGGGCACAATACATTAAATGAACAGTATCTATCACTAAGCAGTAATTAATGGTTAAATATAGACAGCATAATAAAGCCAATGTTTAAAAGAATCACTGCATATCATAATCATATAAGTAATAAAAAATTAGAACAATACTCAGTCTACTATCTATATCATGTTCTATTATCATTTAAGGGGAAAAACTCACCTTCAGTATAAGCAAGTTTTGATGTTTTATAAGAGAAAAAAGGTCTGTCATATTTTTTTAAAAATGAGAGGTAAAAAGGAGTATTATGTTGTAGATTTTTATAATAGACATAAGGTAGCATAATGTTATTTGGTAGTAAATTGGAATGAGCTGAAGATAAATATGGAAAATACTAGAGCAATCTTTAAAAATAGCAATAAATAGGCATAGCTAGTATGTCAATATTGTGGATAAAATGATGAATCAGTTTTTTTTCAGGGCCACTCTCAGGTTTGGGATGCACTAGAGGTACTCTCAGGACTCAGAAGTTTTTAAATTTATGGATAAGACTTATTAGTGAAGGAAAGTAAAGTCTAATAAAGGAAAATAAGACCATGAGGCAGTGTCTGGAGAATACCAGGCATGAGATTCCAAAAGTCAATGAAGTCATAAAGGACATATTTAATCCCCCAGAAAGGCATCACAATCATGTGTTTGAAGTACTTTCTTCCAGAAAAGTTATTTTGAGTCTAAAAGTGCAGTTTTTACTGGGGGTTGGTCAAGTACTAGTATCTTCATGACTGACCTTAGTTACAGTCATTACAAACCTCACAGAAACAAAGCACATGTTCATCAAAAGTCACATTGTTTGCACAAACTTTATAGAGAAACTGGAACAGCATGGTTTAAAATTTTAAGTGTACCAAACACACTTATCAATTAGTAGCATAGGGGACATTCCAAGACCTCAGTTTCTAGGTGCTGACTGATAGTCAATTATGCAAATAGACCCATCTGCTATTGTGTAGGATTTAAGCAACTCAGACCTGTTGGGTTAACACTTACCAGGACAAATGAATTTGTAAAGTAAAATCCTCAACTGATCTAAAAGAAAGTGAAAAAAGAAAAAAGTGGAAAACCTGAATAAAAGAAGAATAGAAAACAAAAAGAAAGGTAACAAACATTGATATGTGATGATTACATTAAATGTGATTAAAAGACAGTGTTTTCATACTGAAAAGAAAGAAAAAGAAAAGACAAGGCAAGAAAAGAAAGAAAAGCACAAGGAAAGATTAAAACGACTGCCTATAAGAAACATATCTAAATATGAAGGCATAAATAGTTTCAAATTAAAATGATAGAATAAATGTGGCATTCAAACACTAATCATAAGAGAGGTGGAATTGCAACTTAATATTAAAGTAAGTATAGATTTGGGACAAGGCATATTATCAGGAATAAAAGTATCATGTATAATGATAGAAAGTCTAAATTAATAAGGTAGGTATGAAATCTTAAATGTCTATACACAGAAGAGCTTCAAGATAAGTTAAGCAAAAGGAATTGAATGATAAACATACACATCATACTTGGAGTTTTCAATACTGCCACATCAGTAATTGACAATCCAAATAGATAGAGTGTCATTAAAGATAAAGATTTCTTCACTATCAACCACATTGACCTAGTTGATATTTATAGAACATAAAACCAAACAACAGCCAAATAAACCTTTTTTAAGTGCAAAATGTACAGTCACCAGGAGAGAACTTTTGATATGACATAAAGCAAATTTCACTGAATTTAAAAGGCTTAAAATAATAGAGTATAATCTCTGTCCATAGTGAAATTAAAATGGAAATTGATAACGTAAGATATTTGGATAATACCCAAGTATTTGAAAATTAAATGACACTTCTAAATAACCCATGGGTCCAAAAAAGCAATCACAAGAGAAATGTTTTGAATGAACAGTGAATGGAAATGAAACACTATAAATTAATGTGTCACAGGCAATTAATATAGGGCTTGAAAAAATATTTATAGCTTAAAATGCTTCATATAGACTGACATGGTATGGCTGTGTCCCCACCAAAATCTCCTACTGAATTCCCACATGTTGTGGGAGGGACCAGTGAGAAGTAACTGAATCATGGGTGCAGGTCTTTCTAGTACTGTTCTCATGATAGTGAATAAGTCTCATGAGATCTAAAAACAGGGAGTTTCACTGCACAAGCTCTCTTCTCTTATCTGCTGCCATGTGAGATGTGCCTTTCACTTTCTGCCATGATGTTGAGGCCTCCCCAGCCACTTGGAACTGTAAGTCGATTAAACCTCTTTCTTTTTTAAATTGCCCAGTCTTGGGTATGTATTTATCAGCAGCATAAAAACAGACTGGTACAGTAAATTGGTACAGTAGAGTGCATCATTCCTGAAAAGATACCCAAAAACATGAAAATGACTTTGGAATTGGGTAAATGGCAGAGGCTGGAACAATTTGGAGTGCTCAGAAGAAGACAGGAAAATGTGGGAAAGTTTGAAACTCCCTAGAGACTTGTTGAGTGGCTTTCACCAAAATGCTAATAATGATATGGACAATGAAATTCAGGCTGAGGTGGTCTCAGATGGAGATGAGGAACTTGTTGGGAACTGGAGCAAAAGTGACTCTTGTTGTGTTTTAGCAAAAAGACTGCCCTAGAGATTTGTGAAACTTAGAACTTGACAGAGATGATTTAGGTTATCTGGCAGAAGAAATCTCTAAGCAGCAAAGCATTCAAGAGATGCTGTTAAAGACATTCAGTTTTATAACAGACTTGGGTGCTATTAAAGGCATTCAGTTTTATAAGGGAAACAGAGTATAAAAGTGTCCCGTCCTGCAGGACAGTCGAACGGACCCTGGAAGGGGGAGTGGGAATGGAGGAGACAAGAAAACACGAGAAATGGAGACAAGACAAATAGCCTGATCAAGTCTCGTTTAATGGTGGCAGTGAAATGCCTTATATAGGCTGGCAGGGGAAGAGGTTGGGCCAGGGCGGTGACGGGGGGGGGGAGGCTGAGTTTTCTCAAATTACAATTGCGCATGCGCCGTTAATTGGTATTTTTCCCGGGCATGGAATTGCACCTGCGCTGTAGGCTGCATCTCTTCCTGGGCGCGAAAAAGGTTGGCGCGCGCGGGAAAAGTTGTTAATGAAGAACCCGGAAATACGCCATCTTGTCTCTGATGATACGGAGCTTAAGCAACAGAAGCCGCGGCAATTTCCGGGCCTCATGGCTCCGGACATAAAAGTTTGGAATATTTGCAGCCTGACAATGTAATAGGAAAGAAAATCCCCTTTTCTGAGGAGAAATTCAAGCCAGCTGCAGAAATTTGCATAAGTAACAAGCAGCCGAATGTTAATCCCCAAAACAATAACAAAAATGTCTCCAGGACATGTCACATGTCTTCACAGCAGCCTCTGCCATTACTGGCCTGGAAGACTAGGAGGAAAATGTGGTTTTGTGGACCAGGCCTAGGGTCCCCATGATGTATGTAGCCTAGAGAGTTGGTGTCTTGTGTCCCAGCTGCTCCAGCTGTGGCTAAAAGGGGCCAGTGTAGAGCTCAGGCCGTGGTTTCAGATGGTGTAAGCCCCACACCTTGGCACCTTCCATGTGATGTTGAGCCTGTGAGTGCACAGAAGTCAAGAATTGGTGTTTGAGAACCTCTGTCTAGATTTCAGAAGATGTATGGAAATGCCTGAATGCTCAGGCAGAAGTTTGCTGTGGGGTGGAGCCCTCAGAGAGAATCTCTGCTAGGGAAGTGTGGAAGGGAAATGTGGGGTTGGAGCCCTCACACAGAGTTCCCACTGAGGCACTGCCTAGTGGAGGTGTGAGAAGAGGGCCACCATCCCCCGTACTCCAGAATGGTAGATCAAGGAGCAACTTGCACCATGTACCTGGAAAAGCCACAGACACTCAATGGCAGGCTGAAAGGCAGCCAGCAGGGGGGCTATACTCTGCAAAGCCACAGGGATGGAGATGCCCAAAGCTGTGGGAGCCCACATTTTGCATCAGCATGACCTGGATGTGAGATATGAAGTCAAAGGAGATCATTTTGGAGTTTTAAGATTTGACTACCCTCCTGGATTTTGGACTTGCATAGGGCCTGTAGTCCCTCTGTTTTAGCCAATTTTTTTTTTCTCCATTTGGAATGTTACCAATGCCTGTTACCCCACTGTGTCTAGGAAGTATTTAACTTGCTTTTGATTTTACAGTCTCATTGGCAGAAGGGACTTGTGTTGTTTCAGATGAGACTTTGAGCTGTGGATTTTTGAGCTAATGCTGAAATGAATTAAGACTTTGGGGGGCTGTTGGGAAGGCATTATTTGTTCTGAAATGTGAGTATATGAGATTCGGGAGGTACCAGGGGTGAAATGATATGGTTTGGCATATCATTTAAATTTGTCACCATTTAAATCTCATCTTGAATTCCCATGTGTTGTGAGAGGGACCCAGTGGGAAGTAATTGAATCATGGGAGCAGAGGAGCAGGTCTTTCTTGTGTTGTTCTTGTAACAGTGAATAAGTCTCATGAGTTTTGATGGTTTTAAAAAGGGGAATTTCTCTGCACAGCTCTCTTCTCTTTTCTGCCACCATGTGAGATGTGCCTTTCACATTCTGCCATGATTGTGAGGCCTCCCAGCCATGTGGAACTCTAAGTTGACTAAACTTCTTTCTTTCATAAAATGCCCAGTCTTGGGTAGTTCTTTATCAGGAGTGTGAAAATGGACTAATACATAACCTGATATGGTTTGTCTGTGTCTCAGCCCAAAATCTGATCTTGAATTATGATCCCCATATGTTGTGGGAGGGATCTTGTGGGAGGTGATTAGATTATGGGGCAGTTTCCCCATGCTGTTCTCATGATAGTGAGTGAATTCTCATGAGATCTGATGGTTTTATAAGGAGATTCTCCCCTACCCCTTTTGTTCTGAACTTCTCCTTCCTGCCACCCTGTAAAGAGGAACATGTTTGCTTTTCCTTCCACCATGATTATAAACTTCCTGAGGCCTCCCAAGCCCTGTAGAATTGTGAATTAATTAAACCTCTTTCCTTTACAAATTACCCATTCATGGGCTGTTCTTTATAGCAGGATGAGAACAAAATTAATACAGTAAATTGGCACTGGAGAGTGGGGGCGCTGCTATAAGGATACACAAAAATGTGGAAGTGACTTTGGAACTAGGTAACAGGCAGAGGTTGGGACAGTTTGGAGGACTCAGGAGAAGACAAGAAAATGTGGAAAAGTTTGGAACTTTAGAGACTTGTTGAATGGCTTTTACCAAAATGCTGATAGTGATATGAACAATGAAGTCCAGGCTGAGCTGGTTTCGGATGAAGATGAAGAAGTTAGTGGGATAAACTGGAATAAAGGTAATCCTTGCTTTGCTATAGCAAAGAGACTGGCAGCATTTTGTTCTGCCCTAGAGACCTGTGTAACTTTGAACTTGAGAGATGTGATTTAAGGTATCTGGCAGAAAAAAATTATAAGTAACAAATCATTTAAGAAAAAGCTGAGCATAAATGTTTGGAAAGTTTTCAGCCTAATGATGTGATAGAAAAGAAAAAAAACAAAAAAACAAAAAAAAACAATTTTCTGGGGAAAAAATCAAGCCAGCTGTAGAAATTCGCATTAGTAACATGGAGCCAAATGTTAGTCACCAAAGCAATGAGGAAAATGTCTCCAGGACATGTCAGAGATCTTCATAGCAGACCCATCCCATCACAGATCAGGGGCCTAAAAAGGAAAAATTATTTCATGGGCCAGGTCTGGGACCCTCATGTTATGTGCAGCCTAGGGACTTGGTGCCCTGTATCCCAGCATGCTAAATGTAGAACTGAGTCCTTTACTTCAGAGTGTGCAAGCCCCAAGCCTTGGCAGCTTCCATGTGGCCTTGAGCCTGCAGGTGCTCAAATTGAGGTTTGAGACCCTCCACATAGATTTCAGAGGAAGTATGAAAAAGTCTGGATGTCAAGGCAAAAGTTTGCTGCAGGCATGGAGTCCTCATGGAGAACCTCTGCTAGGGCAGTGTGGAAGGGAAATGTGAGGTTGGAGGCCTCACATAGAGTCTCCACTGGTGCACTGCCTAGTAGAGTTGTGAGAAGTGGGCTACCATCCGCCAGACTCCAGAATGATAGATCCACCTACAGCTTGCACCATGCACCTGGAAATCTATAGACACTCAATGCCCACCCACGAGAGCAACCTAGAGGGGAGCTGTACCCTGCAAAGCCACAGGGTTGGAGCAGCCCAAGGCTGTGGAAGCCCACCTCTTGCATCAGTCTGATATGGATGTGAGACATGGGGTCAAAGGAGATTTAGGAGCTGTAAGATTTAATTACTTCCTCGTTGGATTTTAGACTTGCATGGGGCCTGTAGCCTCTTTGTTTTGGCCAATTTCTGCCATTTGGAATGGGTGTATTTGCCCAATGCTTGTACCCCCATTGTATCCTGGAATTAACTAATTTGATTTTGATTTTACAGGCTTTTAGGCAAAAGGGATTTGCCTTGTCTCAGATGAGACTTTGGACTTGGACTTTTGGGTTAATGCTGGAATGAGTTAAGACTCTGGGAGGCTATTGGAAATGCATGATCGTGTTTTGAAATGTGAGGACATAAGATTTGGGAGGGGTCGGGGTGAAATAATATTGCTTGGTTAGTCTCCACGCAAAATCTCATCTTGACTTGTAATTTGAATTAAAATTCCATTGTCTTAAGTGAGGGATCTTGTGGAAGGTAATTAGGTTATGGGGGCATTTCCCCCATGCTGTTCTCATGATAGTGAGTGAGTTCTCATTAGATCTAATGGTTTTATAAGAGGTTTTCCCCCCTTTGTTCTGAACTGCTCCTTCCTGCCATCATGTGAAGAAGGACATGTTTTCTTCCCATTCCACCATGATTGTAAGTTTCCTGAGATCTCCTCAGCCCTGTGGAATTATGAGTCAATTAAACTTCTTTCCTTTATTAATTATGTGCTCTCGAGCAGTTCTTCATAGCAGCATAAGAACGAAGTAATACATAGGCATTCTCGCTACAAATAAGTATGTAAAGTAATGCATAAGTTAATTAGCTCAATTCAAATATTCCACAATGTATACATATTTCAGAACATCATGTTGTACATGATAAATACATATAATTAAAAAAAATAAAACAGGAGGGAAAAAAACACTTAAAATCAATAAGCTAACCCTACGCTACCTCTGGGAATCTAGAAAAAAAGAGCAATTTGAATCCAAAACCCCAAGTAAGTAGGAGAAAAAAAATAACAGTAAGAGTGAAAATCAACAAATAGGGAAAGAGAGTAAGAGAATGTAACAAAAAGAGGGTTTAATGAACGATTAACAAAATTGACAAAATTCAAGCCATGTTATCATTAATAAAGGAGAGAAGAAAAAAGTTACCAATATTACGGTTAAAAGAAAAATAAGGAAATATTCTAAAAACTGTATACCAATACTCATGGTAACGTATAATTAAAATAGGTGTATGTTACTGTATGTTAAATGTTCTTTATGTTAGTTTAAAAACTAAAAAAGGAAACTTTAAAAAATATAATTATTTTAAATTACAACTAGGAAAGAAACATTATTTATGCCTGGGATAGCAGTATATGTAGGTAATTCAATTGGCCAGAGATAGCTTTTTTACTGATTCAAGAGAGAATCAAGGGGAAAATATATGAAGAGGAAAAAAAAAGAGAGATGGATGTCCTACCTTTAGAATCAGGAGAGGAGATTTTATAATCAAATGTGATAAACCACTGGCATTTGCCATTAGCTTCCAAAGGTATCATAAATCCATACCGCAGCAGCCTAATAATTAAGATAGGTGTTTGGAAAGTATGAAACATTAGGTGTCTAAATGTGAGAATAGGATTAAATTTTGGAAAGAGTAGTAAGAAGAGAACATAAATAAATGCTAAAGATAATCATAACATCAAGGCTTGTTCCTGGCTGTAAATTTTCAAATTTAGGGTAAAATCTTTGCTATTCACCTCTTCATTATATATCTTTTGCCTAGAATCTCTCCTAAATTAACTCATTTCTCATTTCGGGAAGCTACTGTTTGCCACATGTTGGCACTCTACTGGTATTCCACTGCCAATTAGAAAGAGAATTCAGCTACAGTAACTTCTACTGTGTTCATCGATATCATTGTCTGCCTTGCTTGGGCCAAAGCGGAAGCAGAAAAAAGAGAGACTGTTGAGGTGTAATTGAATCATAATCACCAGAGCTATTCATTTTTTTAAATATGTTTTGTACCCATCTCATGTCAAGGCAGTCCCATTTGAAATTATAGAAGCATAGTGTTGACATACAAGACATTTGGAGCCATAAAGAGTGAACTGGAATGAGTGGGAGGCCGAAGGGTTATTGTATATCATTAGTCACTGCCACAAGTACCACATGATGTTGACCTGCTCTCCTCCTAGAAAGAAGCAATCAGAGCATTCATTTCTTCAGGTAATAATAAATTATTTACCTTAAAATAAAAACAAAAACAAAAAAGTGCAGGAAAAGATTACACAAGTGTTTATATTTGAGGGTGAAATGAAGTGGTTAGAATTCATTATAATTATGAAGGAGAAATGTGCAAGTAAATTAGATCTCCTAGACCCTAGGGCATGAAGTTGAGATCACACGAGTACTGGTAGGGGGAGAAAAGATTCATATCTACTGTTTAGGGAACTTAACTTTTGTTTAAATTTGGTACTTCAAATCACCTGAAGCCGGTGTCTAGGCAGACCAGGTTCTCTAGCTAACCCAGCAAGTACTCTCTCTTTTCCTGCTGTGAGGAACTTTTGAAAGGCATTTAATATGGGTCTGTATATCCTGAGTCAGAATAACAAGTTGATGTGAGAGAGATTCTGCTAGCCTTTGCTTTCTGGGGCTTTTAATCAATTCAGTCCCTATCTCAAGTTCAAGCAGTTTCAATCACTTCCAAAAAGTCCTGACCACAGGACTTAGCTTCCATCTTGGCCTGCCTAGAAGATCCATGCAAGCCCTAAAGCCCACCAGGTTGAGTGCTGACCCAGGGTAAAGTACAGCTTCCTGTTCTCCAGGGCTCTCCCTGTGGAGCAGGTTACAGAGTCTTATTTGGAAACCTGGGTTTATGAACCAGGCTTTAACCATGTTTTGATACATAAATTTTAACCATTTAGGCTTATGATATGTGGATATTTTTACTCTTTACTTGGCTTCACTCTGAAAATGTCACTTTCTAATATTGGGAGGACGGAGGAGGAGCTTATAATATTTTCTTTTGCTTACATCTTCTCGAAATCCTTTTTACATGCTGTACTATGAAATAAGAAATACATATATAACTAGAATTTAAACTAACACGCATAGTTGAGCTGACACATCCCCTTCTAACTGAAGAGGATAATGTCTGCTAGAGTGCATAACTATGACTTTAATGAGTACAAAATAATTAAAATACTGTTATAAGGGGAAGTGACTAAAGTGTTTAATCTAGAGTGAAAAGCCAATTATAGTTTTAATACTACCTATGCATAATTTTGCTGGAACATAATCTAAATCTAATGTAATTTTATTAGGTTAGGATTATTTGAAGCATACATTTCTACACACATGACCAGAAATATCCTTTGTCATATTCTGTATTATCTGTTTTCACAGGTTTAGACTTGAAAAATAAGCAATGGGGTTTAATACTTCTTAAGTATTTCCTTTCAGGAAAAAACATATATTTCCAACATATGTTTATTTATTTTAAAATAATAACTACACTCACATATAACTGATAGTATATATACACATATGTATATATGTATACACAAAAAAGACAGAAAATATAATGAAAAACATTTTGACATCATTTTATTTACTATGACTAAGATTACAAAATCGGTTCTCTTATTTATGAAAGAAATGTTTTAGGTCCCGAAGGCACAAGTAAGTTACACGAGGAAGTGGCTATAATGTCCATGGTCTCCACTCATGGCATCCTGCCTTCTTTCCCCCAGCCTATGCCTATGGCCTCATGGGGAGTTCCCTATGATTAGCTGACAGAGAAAGAGAAGAATAGGGCCTGGTTTACAGATGGTTCTGCACAATATGGAGGCACCAACCAAAAGTGGACAGCAACAGCATTACAACCCAATTTTTGGACATCCCTGAAGGACAGCAGTGAAAGGACATCTTTCCAGTGGACAGATCTTCAATCAGGGAACTCAGTTGTGCACTTTGCATGGAAGGAGAAATGGTCAGATGTGTTATTATATACTGATTCATGGGCTATAGCCAATGTTTTAGCTGGATGGTCAAAGGCTTGGAACAAGCATGATTGGAAAATTGGTGACAAAGAAATTTGGAGAGGAGGTATGTGGATGGACCTCTCTGAGTGGTCAAAAACTCTGAAGGTATTTGTATCTTATGAATGTCCATCAGTGGGTAGCCTCAGCAGAGGAGGATATTAATAATCAAGTGGATAGGATGAATCGTTCTGTGGACACCACTCAGCCTCTTCTCCCAGTCAGCTCTGTCATTGCCCAATGGGTCCAAGAACAAAGTGGCCATGGTGTCAGGGATGGAGGTTATGCATGGGCTCAGCAATCTGGACTTCCACTCACCTAGGCTGATCTGGCTATGGCCACTGCTGAGTGCCCAATTTGCCAGCAGCAGAGACCAACACTGAGCCCTCGATATGCCACCATTCCTCAAGGTAATCAGCCAACTACCTGGTGGCAGGCTAATTATATTGGCCCTTTTTCATCCTGGAAAGGGCAGAGGTTTGTCCTCACTGTAATAGACACCAACTCTGGATATGGGTTTGCCTATCCTGCACACAATGCTTCTGCCCAGACTACCATCTGTTGACTCATGGAAAGCCTTATCCACCATCATGGTCTTCCACACAGCATGACTTTTGACCAAGACACTCACTTTACAACTGAAGAAGTGTGGCGGTGGACTCATGTTCATAGAATTCACTGATCTTACCATGTTCCCCACCATCCTGAAGCAACTGGATTGATAGAATGGTGGATTGACCTTTTCAAGTCACAATTACAATGCAAACTAGGTGACAATACTTTGCAGGGCTGGAGCAAAGTTCTCCAGAAGGCCAGGAATGCTCTGAATCAGCATCTAATATATGGTACTTTTTCTCCCATAGCCAGGATTCACGGGTCCCAAAATCAAGGGGTGAAAATGGAAGTGGCACCACTCACCATCACCCCTAGTGGTCCATTAGCAAAATGTTTCCTTCCTGTTCCTATGACATTACATTCTGCTGGCCTAGAGGTCTTAATTCCAGAGGGAGGAACACTTCCACCAGGAGACACACGTTTCAATTAAACTGGAAGTTAAGAGTGCCACCTGGACACTTTGGGCTCCTCCTACCTTTAAGTCAACAGGCTAAGAAGGGAGTTACAGTATTTGTTGGGGTCATTGATGCAGACTATCAAGATGAAATCAGTCTACAACTCCACAATGCGGGGGAAGGAAGAGTATGCATATAATACAGGAGATCCTTTGGGGCGTCTCTTAGTATTACAATGCCCTGTGATTAAAGTCAATGGGAAACTACAACAGCCCAATCCAGGCAGGACTACAAATGGCCCACACCCTTCAGAAATGAAGGTTTGGGTCACTCTACCAGGAAAAACAACCATAATATGCTTGAAGTTTGCATATAAATACTTGTATAGATTTATAATTAAATCACTAAATTTCCTCATTTGAAAATGTCATAATTCTAAGATAAGCTATGTTTTGTATATATATTTTAATGCAATTCACCTATCTCATTTTTTAAATGAGAATAGATAAGATTACACAAAGAAAAAAAACACACACACACACACGAAAAAGCAAATGCTTCCTAGGCAAAGCAATAAGTCTAACTTTATCCAATAGTGAAAATGAGAAATTAATTAGGTGATTTAAAGCACTGGAAATTTGACAGTAGCTATTTGAATAAAACACCCAAATCACAATCAAAAATGAAATCAAATAGGAACATGAAGCTATGTTCTAGAAAAACATTTTCTCCAAATTATTTTAAGAAATTACATGCCTCTTCAAAATGTGATTTTTGTTTTATAATTCCCTCTCATGATTTGGTAATTGGGAAATATAAAACATTACTTTAACATTAATATAAATAAAAGTGAATTTTTATCATCACATTGGATTCAACTTGTCTGTTTCTTTGTTATTTGTGTCAAAAGAAAATAAATCTGGGGACCCCAAAATGACTAAGCTAAAGGGAAAAGTCGAGCTGGGAACTTCTTAGGGCAAGCCTGCCTCCGTTCTGATCAAAGTCATCCCTCCGAGGCTCACCTGAGACAAATACGTATTTGATTACTCCCTCTACCCTACTGTTTATTTATAAATGCAGATTCAGTGAGCCAGACTAAATTTTGTATTCAGTGGAAGGCTAATCAAAGACTCAAAAGAATGCAACCATTTTTCTCTTATCTACTTTTTTTTTTTTTGAGACAGAGTCTCACTCTGTGGCCCAGGCTGGAGTGCAGTGGCTGGATCTCAGCTCACTGCAAGCTCCGCCTCCCGGGCCCACGTCATTCTCCTGCCTCAGCCTCCGGAGTAGCTGGGACTACAGGCGCCCGCCACCTCGCCCGGCTAGTTTTTTTTTTGTATTTTTTAGTAGAGACGGGGTTTCACCGGGTTAGCCAGGATGGTCTCGATCTCCTGACCTCGTCGTGATCCGCCCGTCTTGGCCTCCCAAAGTGCTGGGATTACAGGCTTGAGCCACCGCGCCCGGCCTCTCTTATCTACTTCTAACTTCAAAGCCCCGCTTCGAGTTGTCCCACCTTACTGAACCAAACCAGTGTACATTTTACACATATTGATTGATGTGTCATATCTCCATAAAATATATAAAAGCAAACTGTACCCCTGACCACCTTGGGCATATGTCTCAGGGATTCCTGAGGCTGTGTCACAGGTGCAGTTTTGACCTCGGCAAAATAAACTTTCTAAATTGACTGAGACCTGTCTCAGGTATTCTGCATTGGATTCTGAGGGAAGGTGCCCCTGACTTTGACAAATCTCCTGTAGATGCTTGGTACCAGCTTGAGCTTTTTTATGGCTCAAACCAACAGGGCAATTTGCGGAGGCCTGGAAACTCTCCCTCCAGAAAATCCCTGATCTCCCCAAACTTGGTTAAGATCTAAAGATTGTTTTGCTGTACAACCCTCCTTTTGGAGTTTCACTTGCTTCTTACAGGGAAGGCAAGTTTTCCTGCTTCCGTGAGCAAACTTCCAAAAGGGAAGGGAACCTGAGTTTTTTTCTGCTTCTAGGATGGTAGAGAGCAGTCTTCAGCCTAAGACCCATTCCTAGGTAAGTAACTGAATTGTTATCAGCAACCAGCTGGTCTTAATTTATCTTTATCATTAGAGTGCTCAGTATTCATATAAATTGTGATATCATTGATTTGTTTTGCTTAACTGTTTTTTTGTTGTTGTTGGTGGTGGTGGTGGTGTTGCTGTTGTTTGTTTCTGTTTTTGTTAATGTTTCAGTCTGTTTCCCACTGGGTATGATCAACTTTATCTGATATGATGAAATCTGAAGGAAATTTCAAATTTATGGGAACAAGGCCTCTGAAGTGGCTAAATTCCTGCAAAATAAAAAGTGGGGAGATTACTTTCTTTTGACTAAAAGAGGGACTTTATTTGCCTAACAGGGCCAACTTTTTGCTAGCCAAGCCAAATGGTAAAAGCAATGGCTGTCACCCCACACTGCAGATCCATTGTTAAGGTTCTGTCTTCTTCTTCTTCTTCTTCTTCATCTTTTTTTTTTTTCCCCACCATGATGGCCTGGGTTTGGCTCCTAAATGAAACCCTTTCCAGTTTGATACTTGTTACTTTTAAAATATCAGCAATTTGTCCTAGCTGGCATGAGATGGAATCTCATTGTGGTTTTGATTTACATTTCTCTAATGATCAGTGATGTTGAGCTTTTCTTGTCATATGTTTCTTGGTCACATAAATGTCTTATTTTGAGATGTATCTGTTTATATTTTTTGCCCACTTTTTCATGGGGTTGCATGTTTCTTTCTTGTAAATTTGTTTAAGTTCCTTGTAGATTTTGAATATTAGACCTTTGTCAGACGGGTAGACTGCAAAAATGTTTTCCCATTCTGTAGGCTGCCTGTTCACTCTGATGATAGCTTCTTTTGCTGTACAGAAGTTCTTTAGTTTAATTAGATCCCATTTGTTAATTCTGGCTTTGGCTGCAATTGCTTTTGGCATTTTCATCATGATGTCTTTTCCCATACCTATGTGCTGAATGGTAGGCCTGGGTTTTCTAGGGTTTTTATTGTTTCAGGTTTTACATTTAAGTCTTTAATAGATCTTGAGTTAATTTTTGTATAAAGGGTCCAGTTTCAGTTTTCTGCATATGGCTAGCCTGTTTTACTGCCACCATTTATTAAATAGGAGATCCTTTTCCCATTGCTCATTTTTGTCAGGTTTGTTGAAGATTAAATGGTTGTAGATGTGTGGTGGTGTTTCTGAGGTCCCTGTTCTGTTCCATTGGTCTATATGTCTGTTTTGGTACCAGTACCATGCTGTTTTGGTTACTGTAGCCTTGTAGTATAGTTTGAAGTCAGGTAGCATGATGCCTCCAGCTTTGTTCTTCTTGCTTAGGATTATCTATCTTGGCTATATGGGCTCTTCTTTGGTTCCATATGAAATTTAAAGTAGTTATTTCTAATTCTGTGAAGAATGTCAATGGTAGTTTGATGGGAATAGCATTGAATCTGTAAATTACTTTAGTCAGTATGGCCATTTTCATTATATTGATTCTTCCTATCCATGAGAATGGAATATTTTTCCATTTGTGTCTTATTTCCTTGAGCAGTGGTTTGTAGTTCTCCTCTAAGAGATCCTTCACATCCCTTATTAACTGTATTCCTAGGTTATTTTATTCTTGTAGCAATTGTGAATGGGAGTTCATTTATGATTTGACTCTCTGCTTGTCTGTTGTTGGTAGGAAGGAACACTTGTGACTTTTGCACATTGATTTTATATCTTGAGACTTTGCTGAAGTTGCTTATTAGCTTGAAGAGTTTTGGGGCTGAGATGATGGGTTTTACTAAATGTAGAATCATGTCATCTGCAAACAGAGATAATTTGGCTTCCTCTCTTCCTATTTGAATACCCTTTATTTCTTTCTCTTGCCTGATTGCCCTGGCCAAGACTTCCAACACTATGTTGAATAAGAGTGGTGAGAAAGGGCATCCTTATCTTGTACAGGTTTTCAAGGAGAATGCTTCCAGCTTTTGCCTATTCAATAGGATATTGGCCATAGGTTTGTCATAAAGAGCTCTTATTATTTTGAGATATGTTCTATCAATACCCTGTTTATTGAGAGTTTTTAACATGAAGGATGTTGAATTTTATCAAAGGCCTTTTCTGCATCTGTTGAGATAATCATGTGTTTTTTGTCTTTGGTTCTGTGTATGTGATGAATTATGTTTATTTAATTTCATATATTGAAACAGCCTTGCATCCCAGGGATGAAGCCAATTTGATTGTGGTGGATAAGTTTTTTGATGTGCTGATGAATTTTGTTTGCCAGTATTTTATTGAGGATTTTTACATCAATGTCCATCAGAGATATTGGCCTAAAGTTCTCTTACTTTGTTGTGTCTCTGCCGGAGTTCTTATTTTGTTGTGTCTCTGCCAGGTTTTGGTACCAGGATCATGCTGGCTTCATAAAATGAGTTAGGGAGGAGTCCCTTCTTTTCAATTGTTTGGAATAGTTTCAGAAGGAACAAAGAGGAGGTACCAGCTCCTCTTTTTACCTCTGGTAGAATTTGACTGTGAATCCATCTGGTCCTGGGCTTTTTTTTGTTTTGTTTTGTTTTTGGTTTGTAGGCTATTAATAACTGCCTCAATTGTAAAACTTGCTATACTTTATTCAGGGATTTAACTTCCTCCTAGTTTAGTCTTTGGAGGGTGTATGTGTCCGAGAATTTATTCATCTCTTCTAGATTTTCTAGTTTATTTGTGTAGAGGTGTTTATAGTATTCTATGTTAGTTTGTATTTCTGTGGGATCATTGGAAATATCCTCTTTATAGTGTCTATTTGATTCTTCTCTTTTTTCTTCTTTATTGGCCTATCTAGCAGTCTATCTGTTTTGTTTTGTTTTGTTTTCAGAAAACGAGCTCCTGGATTCATTGATTTTTTTGGAGGGTTTTTCATGTCTCTATGTCTCTCAATTCTACTCTAATATTAGTTATATCTTGTTTACTGCTAGCTTTAGAATTAATTTGCCCTTGCTTCTCTAGCTCTTTTAATTGTGATGTTAGGACATTGATCTGAGGTCTTTCTAGCTTTCTGATATGGGCATTTAGTGCTATATATTTCCGTCTTAACACTACTTTAGCTGTGTCCCAGAGATTCTGGTACATTGTCTCTTTGTTCTCATGAGTTTCAAATAACTTCTTGATTTCTGCTTTAATTTAATTATTTGTCCAGGAGTCATTCAGGAGCATGCTATTCAATGTCCATGTAATTTTGTGGTGTTAAGAGAGCTTCTTAATCTTGAGTTCTAACTTCATTGCACTGTGGTTTGAGAGATTGTTTTTTATTATTTCAGTTAATTTTGCATTTGCTAGGGAGTATTTTACTTCCAATTATGTGGTCGATTTTAGAATAAGTGTCATGTGGCACTGAGAAGAATGCATATTCTATTGATTTGGAATGAAGACTTCTGTAGATGTCTATTAGGTCCACTTGATTCAGAGCTGAATTCAAGTCCTGAATATCCTTGTTAATTTTCTCTCTCATTGATCTATCTAGTATTGACAGTGGGGGTGTTAAAATCTCTATTATTGTGTGGTTGTCTAAGTCTGTTTGTCAGTCTCTAAGAACTTGTTTATGAATCTGGGTAGTCCTGTATTGGGTGCATATATATTTAGGACAGTTAGCTCTTCTTGTTGAATTGATCCCTTTTCTATTTGGTAATGCTGTTCTTTGTTTTTTTGTTGTTGTTGTTGTTGTTTTTTGTTTAAAATCTATTTTGTCAGAGACTAGGATTGCAAACCCTGCTTTTGTTGTTTTCCATTTGCTTGGTAAATTTTCCTCCATCCCTTTATTTTGAGCCTATGTGTGTCTTTACACATGAGATGGATCTTCTGAATACAGCACACTGGTGGGTCTTGACTCTATCCAATTTGCCAGTCTGTGGCTATTAATTGGGGCATTTGGTCCATTCACATTTAAGGTTAGTATTGTTATATGTGAATTTGATCCTGTCATCATGATGCTATTTGGTTATTTTGCACAGTCGTTGATGCAGTTTCTTCACAGGGTCATTGGTCTTTATATATTGGTGTGTTTTTGTAGTGGTTGGTACCAGTTTTTCCTTTCCATACTTAGTGCTTCCTTCAGGAGCTCTTGCAAGGCATGCCTGTTGGCAACAAAATTCCTCAGCATTTGCTTGTCTGGAAAGGGTTTTATTTCTCCTTTGCTTTGCTTATGAAGCTTAGTTTGCCTGGATATGATATTCTGGGTTGAAAATTCTTTTCTTTAGAATGTTGAATATTAGCCCCCAGTCTCTTCTGGCTTGTAGGGTTTCTGCTGAGAGGTTGCACGCTGTTATGTTTCTTTTCCATGGGAGCCTCTAATCACTGCTGCTACTAGTCGGCCATCCTGGCCTCGCCCCTGTTTCACCACCAGACTCTTTCTCTCTGTACTATGGGATTTAAATTTTGTTATCTAATTTTTTACCTAAGAGTTTCTTTAATATGCAAATTTAGGGCTATCTTGCTGACAACTGCCTCGGGTAATAAAACGGATTATCACAAAATTAGAAATCTAAAATAAGAGGAAAATAGGAGTCTTATGAATCTGTACGATCTACTTCTATGTGTCTAATAAGTCTATGTATTTATGTGTTGTGTATATGATATTTCACTACTAACCATGTATAAAAGAGCTATGACTGACTGGCCTTAAAAATAACTTAAATCTTGGTCAGGGTTGGTGGCTTATGCTTGTAATCCCATCACTTTGGGAAGCCGATGTGGGTGGATCACTTGAGGCCAAGAGTTTGACTAGTCTGGCCAACAAGGTGAAACCCCATCTCTACTAAAAATAAGAAAATTAGCCAGGCATGGTGGCATGCGCCTGTAATCCCAGCTACTCAGGAGGCTGAGGTACAAGAATTGCTTGAACCTGAGAAGCAAAGGTTGCAGTGAGCCAAGATCACACCACTGCATTTCAGCCTTGGCAAAAGAGCAAGGCGCTGTCTCAAAAAAAAAGTGCTTAAATAAAATACTTTATCAGAAAAATAGACTTTAAGCCAAATGCTTTTTCATGTTCATGTGACTTAAGCAAATTTTTAATAAATAAACTGGCTTTAAAATGTTTTATGAAATAGAGTTAGAAATGACTTCAGAATTGCCAACATGTATTATTTATCTCTGCTAGATGTTAACATTTGGCATGAAGGTTATAAGGCTATGAATGCAGCCCAAAAGAGAATTATCTTTGTTTAGGTAATATTTAATAAATAAGGCATTTAATATTTGCTGACAAAAAGAGTCAAACTTTGTAAAATATTCGAAGAGATTTATTCTGACCCAAGTATGAGTGACCATGACTTGTGACACAGCCCTCAGGAGGTCCTAAGAACATTTGCCCAAGGTGATCAGGGTGCAGCTTGGTTTTATACATTTTAGGGAGGCATGAAACATCCATCAAATACATTTAAGAAATACATTGGTTTGATCCAGAAAGGGTAAATAACTCAGAGCAGGGGTTTTCAGGCTACAGGTAAATTTAAACATTTTGTGGTTGACAATTGGTTGCATTTATCTAAAGACCAGGGATCAATAGAAGGAATGTCTGGGTTAAGGAAAAGGATTGTGGAGACCCAAGTTCTTATTATATTTGCAGGTGAAGCCTCCAGGTAGAAGGCTTCAGATAGAATAAGTCATAAAATATTTCTTATCAGACTTAAAGTCTGTGTTGATGTTAATGCCAGAGAGGTATAATGAGGCATGTCTAACCCCCATTTCCCATCATGGCTTAAACCAGTCTTAAATTTTAAGAGCCCTGGCTGAGGAGGAATTCCATTCAGATGGTTGTGGGGCCTTAGAATTTTATTTTGGTTTATATATTGTTCAGTGAATGAAAACAGCTAAATCCTGAGTTATTGGCAATTAACAAACAAACCAAAATAACATATTTATCTAACCTTAAGGTTCTTCCTTAGAAAAACCTGAAATTCATGTTATAAAATTGGTTAAAAAGGAAATGACTTTAAATGATAATTATCACAGTTTTCATAAAGAATGTGAGTAAACTATTAAAAAAATAGGTAAATATAATGGAATAGGTACTTATAGATAATCTTGTCATATAATTTAAAATCTAAAGTTATATTAAGCTAAATAACAAATATTTATTAAATTTCTGGTTCATTTCCAGTTTTTTTTTATTCTAGAACAACATTTTTCTCAAAATAACGTGCTCTTATTTAAAGGAAATTATTTTTTCTAATTCAAAGGTTATTTAAAAGTTATTAGTGAATTTAAGTATAAGTAATCAGTAAATAAGAACAATATAAGTAAAGTTATAAAAATAAAGAGCTATTTTTTGGCAAGAAAGGTTAAAAGGAAAATGATTCTATATAAAAAATCTTTTATGGTAAATTTTTGTCCAAAAATAAAATAACTTGTTATTTAAGAAAGAAGGATGTCTGAGATAAAACAGAAAGTTCAAGCATGTCATAAATTATTTTTATCAAGTTGTCTATAATTAAAGGAAAATTATTTATAATAGCCTTCCTGAAAATTAGGTTTTGCTATAACAAAAAAGCAGGTGCTAAAGAATTGGTTAGAACAATGAAATTTTATTTAGGGATTGATTTACTCTTAATAAATTATAACAGATTTTAATTTTTTTAACCTAAACTTTAACTTTTATTGTGTCTCACCATTTTTGGTTTTTGCTCCCCTTTTAAAAGGTGCAAAATATTAACACTCTTCTTTAACTCATTTTCAGTTCACATAAGTTATTTTTCCCCCTTGGGTTCTGTTTGTTGTAGCCTGATGCTAAATACGTTTCCTTAAAGGTCTAATGGAAATGTTTTTTTCCAGCATAATGTTCTGTGCACTACAGAAGGTCTTTTCTTTTGCCTAGTTGCAACTGGCCTAACAGATTTTATGTTTTTGCAAAATAATCCCTATGTCATTATTAAGCTTTGGTTTGCTTAGAAAAAAGCAGACTAAAAAGTATTTTTAATTACAGTAATTACATCCATGTGACTTTCTGTATGTGCTTTTAAAGTCCTTATGCCATTGAATTACAGGGCTTTTACTCTTGGGTCTATAAAGGACAACAAGTCCTGCTAAATCTAACACACTGACAGCTTAAATTAAATTCTCATCTTCAGACCCAGTAGAAGATGCCAATCAAAATGAAATTTTTTGTGAGACACAGGGCCAGAAATTAAAACTATTCAACATCTCAAGGCCCATGGAATATCTAGGAGAAGGTGAACACATGAGATTGTAAGGGCTAATTTTAAGATAGAAAATTAGTTCAGTTTCCCTAGAAATTAACCATTAGTATCATTGTCACACAGATGCAAAACCAACATCTGGGCTCCTGTGTCAGATGAAGAGGGTTTCCTTGGCATATCAACTGACTCCTTAATACAAATTATAAAGGTTACAAGAAGGTTTATGGAAATTATCTTATGGTCAAGATGATTAAAATTTTATAGATTTTTTATAAGATATTGAGAGATTTAATTGGCCTTGAACCGTCTTTATTAGAGGTTATTGTTTATGAAATTGTCTGCTCTCTCGAAGAATAAAGGTTTTCACCTTTTTAAAAAGGAATCTTTATCACTTTGGTTAAATTAATGACATTTTATAATGACCTGTGATCATATTTTGTGATATCAAACATTTTAAACTTTTTATGCTTGACAACCTTTCCAAAGTCAAATTCTAAGTTAGGTCCTCATTAATTTTCTGATATTAATTTTCATTAATTTCCTGATATTAGTCCCTCAAAGTCCAAATGAGACATATTCAGCTTATTTGTAAAAATCACATGGGAAGCATTGTCAAATATAAAATAATATTTGGTTTTCTTTGGGCTATATTTATATAAATGTTACAGGTATGTATTCCAAAATTTTGGGAAACTCATAATTTTAATATGACTTAGTTTATGGTATTAATAATTATAATTGTTATGTGAAACTTTTGTATGCCACAGAAGTCATGAATTTCTAGTCAATTGTGATTTTAATAATGGCTGTCCTAAGATTTGTCATCCAGAGACTATTGCTGTCTTGTTTTGATACTCTTCAAAAGGTGACTTCTAATCAATGTGTAGGACTTTGTTAGGTGCTCTTGAAAGTAGTGTTTTAATAACTTTGGACATTGTGACATTAGAATGAAGGAAAACACCTTCAGAACTCATAGAGAGCTAAAATGTTCATGAATATCCAAAAAGAGTTAACTTCATGGACTGAATTAATAGAAGACTGAAGCAATCTTTTTGCCTTTTTGCTTAAAACATTGCTGATCCTTTGTTTTGTTTTTCAGAGTCAAGAAACTTGTCTTTTAAGCTATTTACAGATTTGAACAATAGAGTTAAGTATATTTCTGTGAACAAAATTTGGAGCATATTTCTTTCTACCTAATTTCTCTAGAATCTGGAAACTGAGTATTTTTAACATATGGAAATATAGTTATTTGCATAAGTGCAATAAGAATGTTTCCTTTTGCAACAGGGCACAATTGGAGAAACTGCTTGTTTTACCAAGGTTTTTGCTGGAATGTTATGCTTTCCTTCAAGGAATCAAGCTTGACTTAAAGATCCAATGAAAACCAACTGGGAAAATCAGCCTGATACCTTCTCTGCAGAGTTTCTGTATAAGATTTCTGACCTGTGGTAAGTAAAGAATGTTACTTTCTCACATGTCCAGCAGCCCCAAGTTATCTTGGGACCTCAAGAGGAGAGGAATTTGCTCAACTCATAGGTATTTGAGGGTACAAACCCATGGCTGGACTTGGCTTAAAAAAGAAGTCTTATTTGAGATTCCTTATGGAAAAGAGTTCCATAAAAGCAGATTTTAAAAGCCTATGTGAGAAATAATTACCCTTGCTGCACTTTATACAGATAATAATATGTCAAGCATAAGAATAAAGCTTGTTTTTTTACAAATAAATTGGTCCTATTTTTTTTAATAAGAATAGGAGACTGAAGAGAGAGAAATTATGTTTCAAAACAATTGCACCTGTTATTATATTCTACTCTTGCCTAATGTTTTTCCATTTTATTATTTTCTGCAGTTTGAACTGAATTCTAAAATGTTTCATGGCTACATTTCTCCAAAGTCATGTCTTCACATGTTTTCTTCTTTCTTTTCCCCTTTCCCCCCATTTTTCCTAATTTGAAATAACTATAAACTAAGCTGGGCTTTCTTAAAGACATGCAAAATAAAGCTACACAACTTAAACTTTAGAAGGAAATAACAGTAACCTATTTACATACATAAGCCCCTTTCATACATGCCTAATGATATATGAACTTCAGAGTAATGTGGCCTATATTGATTTTCCAAGATTGTTCTTTTTTGTTTGTTGTTATTTCTCTTCCTTCTTCCCCCTCATTTACCATTTGTAGGAAATGAGACTTCACAGCCTGCTAAAAATGAGTTTTCCTCATGCATGGGACCTACCCATCTGTGAATAAACCATTCTAACCATGAGAGATCAGACAAAACCTGAGACCAGAGACTCATTTTTTTTTTCCCAAAAATATTTCTTCTGAAAGATTTTATTAAGAAAGTAGGGGAAATGTGAAAGGAAAATAAATCTTGGGAACCTCAAAATTATTAAGCTAAAGGGAAAAGATGAGCTGGAAACTGCTTAGAGCAAACCTGCCTCCCATTCTATTCAAAGTCATCCCTCTGAGGCTCACCTGAGACAAATGCATATTTGGTTGCTCCCTTGTAGGGGTTCAGTCAGGATGGTGGGAAAAATTGTAAAATAAACCTTCTTGGGAGGCCAGAAGCTTTTTGCAGAAGCCTCAGGATAGAGTTATGGCTGAAGGCAGCCTAATCCTCTTTGAGCTATAGCAAGGGCAATTTTTTTTTTAATATATACTTTAAGTTCTGGGGTACATGTGCACAATGTGCAGGTTTGTTACATATGTATACATGTGCCATGTTTGTGTGCTACACCCATTAACTCATCATTTACATTAGGTATATCTCCTAATGCTATCCCTCCCTCTTCCCCCCACCCCATGACAGGCCCTGGTGTGTGATATTTCCCACCCTGTGTCCAAGTGTACTCATTGTTCAATTCCCACCTATGAGTGAGAACATGCAGTGTTTGATTTTCTGTCCTTGCTATAGTTTGCTCAGAATGATGGTTTCCAGCTTCATCCATGTCCCTACAAAGGACATGAACTCATCATTTTTTATGGCTGCATAGTATTCCATGGTATATATGTGCCACATTCTTTTAATCCAGTCTATCATTGTTGGACATTTGGGTTGGTTCCAAGTCTTTGCTATTGTGAATAGTGCTGCAATAAACATACGTGTGCATGTGTCTTTATAGCAGCATGGTTTATCATCCTTTGGGTATATGCCCAGTAATGGGATGGCTGGGTCAAATGGTATTTCTAGTTCTAGATCCTTGAAGAATTGCCACACTGTTTTCCACAATGGTTTAACTAGTTTACTGTCCCACCAACAGCGGAAAAGTGTTCCTATTTCTCCACATCCTCTCCAGCACTTGTTGTTTCCTGACTTTTTAATGATTGCTATTCTAACTAGTGTGAGATGGTGTCTCATTGTGGTTTTGATTTGCATTTCTCTGATGGCCAGTGATGATAAGCATTTTTTCATGTGTCTGTTGGCTGCATAAATGTTTTCTTTTGAGAAGTGTTCATATCCTTTGCCTACTTTCTGATGGGGTTGATTTTTTTCTTGTAAATTTATTTAAGTTATTTGTAGATTCTGGATATTAGCCCTTTTTCAGATGGGTAGATTGCAAAATATTTTTCCCATTCTGTAGGTCACC